>NW_012236506.1:48888-235390 GCF_000787575.1 Acytostelium subglobosum LB1 | reverse complement strand
GCGGTGGAGGTCAACTCCTTTGACTTGAGCTGTGTGGACAACTGGTTAAAGTTGTCGTGAATAGCCTTATCGATGGAGCTGGTAAAGGTGGGAAGTGGCGACGATGAGACCGGTGCAGGGGGTGGGAGGTGGGCAGTGACAATGTTGGCAGGGGACAGGGCTTGGCTGATGGAGGGAGTAGGAGTGGCGGGGGCAGCGGCAGCGGCAGGTGTAACAACAGAGGCAGCGTTGGGGGCGGTGACAGGAGCAGAGGATCGACCATGGTCGTGCTTTGAATCCTTGTCGGCCTCGCTGTAGGACCTCTTGCGCTTGGTAAGCACCTTCTTTGCCTTGATCTCGTCCCATGGGTCGGAGATCTGCTTCATCCTCCAGTAGCCATTCTGCTTGTAGGTGTCCATTCCACTCTCGAATAGGTTCTTGGAGTGGGACAGCATGTCCTGTATCTGTTTGTGCCAGTTGTCTGATCCTAGAGTGTTGGTGGAAGGGTGGTGAGTGGTGTTAGCGCGGACAGCTCTCTTGCACACGAGACGTTCAGAGTTTTGATGATGCGTACTCTTCTTGTCAAGACATAGCAGATGCCAATGTGCAGTCATAAAGCCATACACGTCGGTCTTGAGGTTGAGGAACGATTTCTGGGGCATCTCGTGTTGTAGACAGTAGAAGACGATGCGCATGATACAGGCCCAGGTGGGAGATTGGTTATTTACAAAGGGAGTGCCACGGCTGCAGATTAGACACTCCTTGAAAGTACAAGTAGTTTGGATCGGACTGATACTTGATGATGAGGGGAGTTGATGATCGGATCGGGGGCTGGATGGCTTGTTGTTGTTGTGGGTGGCAGTCGATGCGCCAGCAGAGGCGGAGGAGGTGGAGAAGGCGCCCTCAGAGTCACTGGAGATAAAGGGGGACAGAGGGGCCTGGATCGGCAAGGGGGATGAGGGGGCAGACAATGGTGAGTTGGGAGAGAGGGCAGTGGATGATTGGGTAGGGGATGATGAGGCGTTGATCATGTTCTTCATTCCAATGAGGATCTGTGCAGACAAGACATCCTTGGCGGCGCGCTTGGGAGTCTTAGCGGTGGCGGCGGCGGGTGTGGCCACCACAGTGGTGCTCGCGCCGGCAGCAGTGGCGCTGGCGACAGCTGATTGGGTAGACTGTGCACTGACGGATGGCGACGTTGGCAGAGGCTCGGCGGGAGACATTGGTCTTGGGGATTGAGCCGATGCTGGTGCCGAAGATGGTGCCGCTGCTGATGTCGACTGAGATGGTGACGATGGGATGTCACCCATCTTTGATGTAGCTGCTGCGATCTGATCCTCAATGGATTGCATTGGGCATGTGTCCATGATAGTTGTCATATTGATTGGATTTGATTGGATTGGTTGTTGATTGGAGTGAAGACAATGAATGAATGAATGAATGGAAGTGAGTTGTTTAACGCGTGATGAGTATATCTTTGGAATGATATAATGGTGTCCAAGGATATGTAATGATAGAGATACTAAGGTATAATATTATTATTTATAAATATATATATATAATTCTATTATTATTATTATTATATTATTATTATTTGTTGTTGTTTATTGTTGTTGATGTTGGGATAGGTTGTTATAACTAACTATATAATTACAAAGGACTATATATATAATATATATATGTATGTGTGATTGATGGTGATGTTATGTGATGTGATGGTGATTGATTGATGGTTTGTTTGTTTGTTTGTGTACACAAATACTAAGATTAATAGTTCTCCTGTACGAATCTAATATATATTACTACTACTAACTACTACTACTGGTTGATGATGTTGTTGTTGTTGTTATTGTTGTTGAGGTTGGTTGTATGAATGTCTATACAAGTGTGATATAAAGAGGTGAGATATAGAGAGAAGGGTACAATGTATTTGAAGTAATAAGTAATAACGATATTCAAATAGTTGTGATGAAGATGATTGTTGTTGTTGTTGATGTTATTGTTGTTGTTGTACTGTACAGAACTTTAGATTGTTGTTATTTATGATTGAATGAATGATGATTGTAGTAATGAGATAAAGGTGTAGTAATGTATTAAGACACGAGAGAGAGAAGTGCTCTCACTTAGAGATTGTACACAAACAAACGAACGAAGATATATATAATATATAAATTGTTGTTGATCGTCTAGTAAACCATTTGCTATGCTGTGCTATGAGAGAGGGACTAAGGCAGTCAAGTGACGATGATCGTAATAATGAATGGAAAGGGAGGGAAGGGAAGGGAAGGGAGGGAAGAGATAGAGTATAGGAGGTATACCTGTTGATGATATTGATTGTATTATATTGTATGTATTATATTGGTTGATGATGGATGAAATGAAAATGAATGAGTGAGAGTGAGAGCCTGCGTCAGCTTGTTTGTTGAGTGAGCGAAAGCGGCGATTGAGTGATAGTGCTTTCTAGCTTGCTTGTTTGGGAGTGTTGTTTGTTGTGTTGTTGAAAGTGTGTGTGTGAGTTGAGGTGAGTTGGCTTGGTTTGGTTTTGAGCACTTTAGGAGGGAGCTCAGTCCCACCTTGTGTGTGGAAAGGGAGGGGTGCTTTGCTTCACAACAATCTTGTTGGATACTTGAGTACAAATTATTATTTTAATCAAAAAAAATTGAGAATAATTTGGAAGTTCCCTCTTTGGCTACAAACTTAATGATGACGAGCGAGACGAACGAGACGACCGAGTGGGGAGGGGTGGGGTGAGAATCAATAACAAACAAATACACACTAATGTGTGACCCTTCGGCGCGCCAACTTGCCGTATCAGGTGAATCCCAGGGTAGGAAAGTTATAATAATTGATAGTATGATCATGAGATCTAATGGCGCCAAAGAGAGAGCTAGTTAAAGAGAATATTAATGTCACACGTAGCACGCACAATCACAATTATTATTGGTAGTAGTAGTATATATCAGAGGGAGGAGGAGGAAGGAGGGAGGTGAGCAGCAGCTCATCAATGGGGATGAGGGAGAGAGGAAGGGTGTTCCATCGCCTGCTACTTGTTTTGAAGAGTTTGTTTGATCAATCATGATTGCTAGTAGGTAGGTAGGTCTTTGGGTAGGTCTCAGGGGACGGTCTATGATGTCCTGAATTGATAGTCGCCACTCAGACACACGTAGCGTACCCATGGAAGTGCCTGGTAGCCACTCTTCTCGATGATCTTGAGATATCTGACTTGGATTCCAGACACTGTGTAGTATGGAATCTCAAACTGCACCATAATAGGTGGTTTGGTTGCTGGCTTTTCATCTAGATTATTGAGTTTGTTTGTTGAGTTTGTCAGTATTGTCTTGTCATCCATCAATCCAATCATCATAATAATAATTACCATTTGAGATTGATGGCAAACCAAAGTGCGCTCTCATCAAGAACTCCTTGCCACCTCCTGGGAACTGCTTAATGTTCCAAATGATGGCATCCTTCTCTGGTGCATACTTGCAGCTGCCCATGGTGCACTAATCATCGTTTACAATAGTGTGTTTGGTTAGTGATGTGATCGATTGATTGATTGATTGAATGATGTGCACCAGATGAACATACTCTAAACTTTGGTGTATCTGCATCGGGTGGCACTGGGACGATGATCTGGACGTTGTTGGCGATAGACTTTCCCTTGAACTGAGACTTGGCCTTGACAAGATATTCTACTCTTGAGTGTGCATGTGAGTCGCTGATGCATTCGATCCAGATCAGTGGCTTGACCGATGTGTTTAGACGATAGGACATCAACTCAAACTCTCCATCTGGTGGGATGAATGAAATGGTTCTGTCGTTCTCAAACTTGGACAGTCTGACACACTGATGGAACTTGACATCCTCCAGCTCCACTCCCTTGCCTTTAGGGTTGCCAGCTATATAGTAGTGATGATCGTGTGAGTGGGCGATGCCAATCAATCACATCCTGTTGACAACTTACTCTTTGCACTGTTCTCAAACAGGATCTTGTCATTGAGACCAAGACGAAGCTCTGGCATACCTGACAGCTTGGACTTCATCTTGATGGCACCAACAATCTCTGATCTCAGTGGAGTACCATTGGCAGACACCTATGATCATAGGGAGTGTGTAAGTATGATGTGTAGTAGGTCGGTCTACAATCGAGATCTTGTTGCATCGCTTGGCATCACGTACCAAGAGGTTGATCGACTCAACGACATCCAAGAAGACTTCGTTCTTATTATATTTGATTCCTTCCTTTCTCCATGAGACGGCACCAGTGATTGCAGCGGGCAGGGCTGGGCCTCTGATGCCTCTGTCAAGCTTATATCCCTCCTGTGTGATGTATTCCTGTAGGATCTTGGGTTCGGTCGATTGGGGATAACCAAAGTCCATCATCTCGTCCATCAATTCGTAAATCAATACAAAGTTATCCCTAATGCTCTCCTCTTCAAGCTCCTTAAAGTATTCATTAAAGACCTGTGTATGTATATATGATGAGTGAGTGAGTGATGAGTGATCATGTCCACTTTGCTTGCTTGATTGATTGGTTGAACACAAACCTCAATCATCTTGTATAAGAACAAGAGAATAGTGGCGGCATTGGCATTCCTCTCAGTAGTTGCCAACACTATGTTGATGATGTGAATGTTAGTAAGTTGTTTGATCAATCATCAAACATCAATCAATCGATCAATCAATGAATGAATGAATGAATGAACTTACAGAACAAGTTGTTGTATTTGACGTAGATGTATGAGATACCATCTTCTTCGATGATAGGCTTCAGGTTGAGATCTTCTTCCTCGAGTATCTTTGAGACAAACTTTGAGGCAACGCTCATTGGTACATCACCACGATAGTTACGTGAGATCAGTACCTTGCCCTTTGAGTCCATCAGGAAAATAGCTGATGCTGCCATGGCTACTTTCTGTTGTTATAATATATAATATATATAATATATATAATATGCGCTTTCAAGTTGTATACTTGTAACCAGGGATGGATGATGTTGATGATGAAGTTGAATGAATGAATGAAGTGTAAAAGAGAATGTTTGTGTGTGAATGATGAGTGAAGAGTGAAGTGAAAGAGTGAATGAAGGGTCTTCAAAGTCCCTCAAATCTCATTTTTTTTAATTTATTTTCCAATTCCAAACAACAAAGTGTGAGTGTGATGCCAGCTCAGTTCGCAACCTTGCATGAACCTTCAATGAGAAAGCAAAGGGTGGGTATCACACTTTATTTATTTATTCATCATTCATACAACATCAGATGATGATCACAAGGACATTGCTTTGTAATTAACGAATGTTATAGACTTGGGAGATTGGTTGACTAATATACGGTAGTGTGATGGATACTCGGCATGTATAGGGTGATATGGACCATATTTATATGTCCGTTGGATCGTTAGCAGGAGTGCGCGAACATTAAATACTTCCACCCACCACTTGTCGTCCAGTTGTGAATAGTTTGTTGGACGTGCGGAGAATGAGAGTGTTAGGGTATCCAGTGATGCGCATTGTTTAAGTGGCTCAATGATCGATGGTATCAGTATGGTCTTGAGTTTCCGCAGTTGTTTGGATTGTGCGATGAAGGCCTTTAGGTCGCAGGCCACTGTGTCAGAGATGCGGGCACACGAGAGGTAGGTGATGGCCGACGCCGGATCGATAGTGCACGTCAAGTTCTTTGCGTAGCGATCTTTGGAGCCAAAGATCTTCAGTTTCTTGAGGTGAGGGAAGAGGTATTGCTTCTGTTTGGTCGAGGTGAACATGCTGGCGCTGAGCTTCAGCCACTTGATGCGCTTGATCCTCGCGATCGCCTGGACAAAGTCCTTGTTGGTGGGGTATGAAGGCAGTCCAAAGTGAGTCATTTGCTTGCATATCCTCAGAAGATCTAGACACATTTGGTCCATGGCGCCATCAAGTGTGGAGAAATGACTTGACTCGCTCAGGTCCAGTCGCGTGAGATTGGGCATCTGACCAACAATATCCGTGATCTGGACCGGCTTCACACTGGCGATGCGCATCGTGAGTGATGTGAGTGATTTACACAGAGCCAAAGTGTCTGGCAGATTGTAGCACCAGACATTGAGCTGGCGCAGTGTGTTCGCCTTGTTCTGCAGTATCTTGGAGAATGTGTTGAGTTCGGGATATGTGAGCTGGAGTCGCTCCAGAGGACACTCCAAGTTGAGCAGTGCGCCGATTGTGAGACCCATTTCGTCGTGTGGGGCATCTTCAAAAGACGAGTAGGTGTAGATTGATGGATGGTGTGTGATTCGGAAATCTCTGAGATGGGTCATCGCAAGCAGGTGCATGGATATCACCTCGTCGCAGCTAGTCTCTTCCTTCACCTCAATCCTCAACGAGGTCAAGTTGGCGTATATATCGTATATTTTGTTGTCGTTGGGATTGTTCCATGATGAGAACAGTGCGATGATCTGTTCATTGTTGATGTCCATTGCGGTGAAGTTGGTGAGTGCACATGATGGATTGTTAGAGTTCATGTGTTGTAGTAGTTGTTGAAGTGATATTGAGTCCTTTGGTAGTGCACGGGTGCGTAGTGTGGACCACCACCAAGTGCGCAGCCTATGAAAGATGGACTTGGACACCAAACCAATTGACAGTCTCCATGCGAATGGAAGTGATGTATCTCTAAAGCAATTTTCAAATATATTACATAATACTATCAATGGTAAACTAATATTGATTAATGTGGTGGCCATTGTAATATAGACTTATATTGTAATTAATTATTTGATTGATTGTTTGTTGGTCCAATGTTTGATTGGTTGAATGAAAAAAGTGATTAGACATGTCTAAATATATTGATCGGTTGTTGATGTGTGGGGTTGATCAGATGATTGATCAGTCAGGAAACTTTATGGAAGTGTTCCTCTCTCTTTAAAGTTACATGTTATAATATAATGCTAAATAACAATATGATCAAAACTTTATCCATAGTTATAATTGATTGATTGATTGATAGATAGATAATTGTCCAATTATTTGTTTGGATTCTGAATGATTAAGGGTCCTCTTTAGGAATCAGGGGGTTGTGTTGTGTTTTGTTGGAACCCCAACAAAGACTACTTGTAATTCCCTCAACTCATCACAGGACATAAAGTGCTTAAAAGTCATCATTAATATGATTGATTGATTAAACATTTAAATAGTAGTAATAAGTAATAGTAATTGTTGTAGATAGATACAGATATGTCAATATCAAAATGGTTAAGAAATGCAATGGGTGGTGGACCATCTAAAGACGCTGATCCTTCGTATGTTTAGTTTGAACTAGTTGTATTCATATCAGTGTCCAACGAATCTAACAACAACATCATCATACTCATTCATTCATGAACATAGATTTGAAGAGGCCAGAAGAGAGTTCAAAGAGACAGCAGAGCAATGTACCACTATACACGAGGCATTGAAGAAGAGAGATAAGAATGCTGCAAGTGAGTAGTCTTCATCATGAATGAATGATTGAATGACATGACATGACACATGATGTTAACAATCAATCAACTTAATCAAACATATTAGAGCTATTCAATGATCCAAAGAGTCTTAACAAGGCATTGGTAAAGTTCTTACCTGATAACCATCCACTTAATAATTATAGTGGGAAGGTGTCGGGATCAATGGAGGATGCATACCTCAATTGGTTGGACAGTAATAAGCCAAACTATGATAGTCTTAACAGAGCAATGTCAATGATAAAGTCAATCAAGGATGGCATAACATCAAGGGATAATCTATTGATGCAGGTGGAGCAGTCCGACCAGAAGATCAAGGCGCTGCGCAAGTCGACATCGGCCGACTTTAGTCGTCTGACCTCTGAGGAGCAGGCCAACAAGGCCAAGAAGCAGGCCTTCCTCACAAAGAACTACAACACATTGCTGGACGTACATAACTTCTTCAAGGAAAAGAACCAGCTCTTTGACATGCCACTCATGCGCATCCAAGAGTCACAGAGCACCCTGTACCAGACCATCTTCAATGGACTCTATCAATGGTCCAACATACTCCAACAACAGCCACCCTACCACAACCCGATCGACAATCTGTTGCCCGAGGGCCCACCCAACTTGGACAACATTCAGATCGGCCCTGATGGCCCTCAGCCAGGCAACAGCCCAGGCCAGGCACCACAACGACCGGCTCGTCTCAACAACAGTATCAATCAAACACAGACTCATCGTCCGTCTCCTCTGCCACCCTCCATCCCATCACAGCAATACTCATCTCCTCCTCCAGTGCCACCACATCAGCAGCAGCCTCCATACTCTCCACCAATGCAACAGCAGCAGCAGCAACAACAGGCACAACTATATCCTCAGCCTGCACCATACATGCCAACAAGTCCAACATATCCACAGCAGTATCCTCCATCGATGTCACCGTCGGCACCACCAGCCACCTCGATCTATCCAACTCCCCAGCAGTACTACGCTCCACAACCATACCAGCCACAGCAGCAACAGCAGCCGGATCCAATGTACCAGCCACCTCCTCCACCAAGACCTCAATCATACAAACAGGTGCCAGTCAATATCAACTCGATTGGCATTGACTCTGATCATCATCAACAGGCTGCCCCACAGTACCAGCAGTATCAGCAGCCACTTCAACCACAACAACAACCACCAGCATCACAAGTTCCTCGACCACTTCCGGGCAACAATCCACCTCGTCCATTGTCCAGCAACATGCCTCCTCCAGCCTACCGCAGGAGTTGAATAAAGCACCTTGCACCTAATTGTAACACACCGCTTGCCTCAGTTGAGGCCCTCCCACCAGAACTTTTTCATCGATTTTGAGTATGATCGTCAATGGTCTTTTGCAAACAAGCAAGATATTGTTGTTGTGGAGGGGCACAACCACACTTTGGCGTCCTTTGAACACACCAACAACAACAAAGATAGTTAATCGTTAACGTCACCTGATCGATCATTCATTCATTCCTTCATTAACTTTATTACATCATCGTCGTCAATATTTATATTTATTTATATATATCTTTACAAGTAAGTGATAGTAATGTTTAATTATATCTTTTTAAAAAAGTCAACGAGTCTTCAAATAGATATATGATCGACCCAACACACACACGACCATTCAATCAACCACCACCCCACCCACTCCACTCACCAATCAATCTATCTGTCAATCAATCAATCAATCAACCACATTCCCGCCCGCCACTATTGAAACTATCTATCCTACAATGCATTGGAATACAGCACATTCACTCACCATTCTACAAGTATAATGACTTGAAGTTAGTCAGGTATCTTTGATTCATCATATCATTTGTTCACTGCACTTCACTATCACTACATCATCATCATCATCATCACTACTTTGTGTGTGTGTATATCTCAATATCCAATTCCTCAATCCATCCATTCAATCAATCCATCATTCTATTCATAAGAACATATGTCCCATGAGAGAGTAGTCTAGATGTGATATGACTACACTACATGTAATACAAGGTCCACGTGACTACAAACTTCCAAGTTATCACAATAACTAACATTCCACTTCCACTGGAACACAGACACAGGTACAATCACAATCACAATCACAAATACAAACACAGCCCTCGACTACGACCACGACGACGACGAATAAATCGACGATAAAGTCAACAAATAACAACAATATGGAGCCAATTATAATTCCAAAGAAGGATGTGTCGCTCATCACTGCCAAGTCAGAGGAGGGCTCCAAGCACACATTCTCCGAAGAGGAGAAGGTGGCCTACTCCAAGTTCATCTCTGAGCGTCTGCACGAGCAAAAGACATTGCTCGCCGCCTACATCCCCATCGATCCAACCTCCAACATGCTGTTCACCGTCTGCACAGATGGTGTTCTACTCAAGTAAGTATTGTATTGGACATGAGTGCACCCGAGTGGACCTGCTAACACTACATGGCACTTGTGTAGCAAACTGATGGAATCATTGTTCCCAACATTGGTCGAGCTTAAGGGTCTTGTGATCAAGGCCAAGATCAACCCATTCGAGATCATTGGTAATCAGAATATTGTGATCAAGAATGCTACAAAGGTTGGATGTATCATTGTTAACATTGGAGCTCAGGACTTGGTCGACGCCACACCATATCTGGTACTAGGTATCATCTGGCAGATTATCAAGGCTGGTCTGATGGCCAGAGTCAACCAGAATGCCAACGAGGAGATCCTCGACATGCTGTTTGAAAAGACCGAGCCGACCGCTTCGTCGGCTCAGGTCAAGTCCAAGGAGGAGCCATCGCCAGAGCAGATCTTGCTCAGATGGGTTAACTACAATCTTGAAGAGGCCAAGGTCGAGAGAAGAATCAACAACTTTGGCGAGGACATCCAGGACAGCTTTGCCTACTCTCACCTTTTGGCTCAGCTCATCCCAAGCGAGTTCTCTGGCCTTGTCGCCAAGGTGGCCGCTGAGAGCGACCCCCTCATCAAGGCCAAGTACATCATTGACGCATGTGAGAAGATTGGCGTCGAGTTCTTCCTCACTCCATCAGATATCGCAACCGTAAGTAGTTGAGTGATGGACACACTGAACATAGAATCATCCCACTAACCATATCAAACAATCACAGGGTCATCCAAAGCTTAACCTGGCACTGGTCGCTTCATTGTTCAACTCAGAGGCAGCCATTGCTGACATGAGACATAGATTGGAGCATGAGAGATCAGAGCGCGAGAGAATGGAGAAGGAACGCGTAGAGCACGAGAGAGCTGAGCGAGAGAGATTGGAAAGGGAGAGAATTGAGCGTGAGCGTCACGAGGAGGAGCGTCTGGAGAAAGAGCGATTGGAGAAGGAGCGCTTGGACAGAGAGCGTGCCGATCAGGAGAGAATGGAACGTGAGCGCCAAGAGAAGGAGCGCGTAGAGCGTGAGCGCCAGGAGCACGAGAGGATTGAGCGTGAGCGAATTGAGCGCGAGCGATTGGAGCGCGAACTACAAGAGAAGGAGCATGCTGAGCGTGAGCGTTTGGAGCGTGAGCGATTGGAGAGAGAGAAGGATGAGCGCGAGGCTGCCGAGCGTGAGCGTCTGGAGAACCTCAAGGAGTACCGCATTGCCACCCGCATTCAGGGCCGTATTGCCGAAAGCCCAGAGCTGTTTGAGAACATGCAGAAGCTGAACGGTGACATCACAGAGCTCAAGCGTAACCTGATCGGCGAGCTGAGGAACACCAGCGCCCTCCGTGGTGAGCTGCGTCGCCTGACCAAGACAATTGACCGCGTGCTCGAGAACAAGAAGGAGCGCAAGAGTTTGAAGAAGAAGCAGATGAAGAAGAAGATCAAGCCAGTCAAGGGCGTACCCAACGGTCTTGCACCCGCCAAGATGAGGAACTACCAGAACCTGTTCCACTTTATCCAGACCCAGCCATCAGTCATGGGTAAGATCCTCTATCTTTTGAGCACAGCACAGTTGTCCAAGACGTCCACCAACTTGTTGCTGAGTTTGTTCCCATACGAGGTGTCGCCTCGTGAGGAAGACCTGTTCTTGAAGGCACTCATCGTGTCTGTTGAGTACCAGCTGCAGTCATCTGGCTCCATGACCGAGTTCCTGGCCACCGAGTCCGTGCCCACCACTCTGCTCTTTGATTACTTCCGTAAGAAGGGAACCAAGTACTTGGCCGAGGTGATCGCCCCAACCCTGCTCAAGATGCTGGCCGTGTCCGACCTCAACCTCACAGTCGACCCGGTCTGGGTCCACAAGCAGTTGCAGAACGACAAGGAGATCAAGGAAGGCCGCAAGTCTGCCAAGGTCAAGCTCACTCCAGAGCAAGCCATGGAAGACCCCCAGGTCGCCCAGATCGTCCAGGCTCGCACCGCCCAACTCCTGCAGTCATGTCAAGAGTTCTTTGACCACATTGTCAAGTCCGTTGAGCAGTTGCCCGTCCAACTGCGCTACTTGTGCCGTGAGGTCGGTGACAAGTGCAAGGCCAAGTTTGGCAATAAGGAGAACACTGACGGCCTGGCCACATACTACCTGATCATATACCGTTTCATTGCTTCAGTGATCGCCTCACCAGAGCAGTTGAACGAGCTGGTCCTGCTCTCCCACCCACTCATCTCGCCACAGGCTCGCCAGAACCTTTCCCTCGTCTCGCGTCTTCTACAGTCGGCATTCTCTGGCCAGGTCTGGAAGATGCCATACAGCACACCCACTGTCGCCGCATGGGTCGAGGCCAACAAGGCTGTGGCCGCCAAGTTCATCGAGGTTGTCCCTCGCGTGGCTGACCTCAACGAGCTGATTCATTACCGCGAGTACAACGAGGTGATGATCGAGAACAACATCAACTTCTGCACTGTGGTCAACCTCACTGAGGTCATCTGGCTGCACGACGTCATCCTCGACTTTTACTACGACCTTGTCGACGTTGGCACACTCGCGATCGGCGCCTCCTCCATGGACCTGGCGCGCTCCAACTACAAGCTCTCTGACAAGACCCGTTATGCCACCAACAAGGGCAACCACACATCATGGTGGCTCAAGCAGTCGCTGGACGCACTAGAGTCGCCCCTCCAGCTGCCCGAGCAAGGTGATCGTAGCATCCAGCTTACATTCCTCAACAACAACGAGACACAGCCAACCGACCTGTACAAGGAGGCCAAGATCTGGATGCTGGAGATCCTTTCCAAGACACCAGCACCCAAGAAGGACAAGAACACCGTCAAGATCCTCGAGGATGCCATCGCCTTTTGTCGCTCTGGCAACAACAACTCGGAGAACATGGACCTGATCTCCAAGTGTGACAAGCTGATCGAGCGTCTCAAGTCGTTCAAGCCAGAGCAGGTGTGCAGTGAGCCATCCGTCTACGACGTGTTCCTCAAGGACGTCGAGAAGGAGCTGGAGTACATCCTGCGCAAGAACAAGCTGATGAAGTCCGAGTTGGCACGTCTGTACAGCCTGCTCAAGGAGGTGCGTATCGACACCACGCCACTGGACCACCTCGTCAAGTTCCAGAATGAGCAGCTGACCAAGGCCGTCGCCAAGAAGGAGCTGCGTCAGCAAAAGGCCAAGATCGATGCCAAGGACAAGCCAGTCAAGCAGAGCTTGGCCGAGCTGTTCAAGAAGGGCATGGTCGTCTCGTGTGATCTGCCCGAGGCATCCTACAGCAAGACCACCGTGATCATCAAGCCATTGGGCGGTGGTCTCTTTGAGATTGAGGCCAGCATTGGACCAGTCTCCAAGACCGTCTCCATTGAGCTCGATCGTCTCCTAGAGTACAGCAAGAATCATGTCGATGAGTATCCACTGGAGGGCATCACACTCGATGTCAACATGACAATCCATGTCCTTATGAAGTTGTTCGACCTAAGTTAGACTTAAGGTCATGGCCTCCTCCATCATCAACAAACCATTCCACCAATCCACCAACAACCATCAATCAGTCAACATATCTATCCATTCAATCATCCTATATTACATTCGATGCTATTCTATTTATTGTCCAATAAACCATTGACCAAGACAGGTCATTCTACACTACATACTACTGCGATGATGGAGGTAACGACTTGAGGTAGTTGGAATAAGGAATGTACAAGTTGTTATGTACATCTATACATTGGAGGCTGAGGAGTGTCGGTTGATGTAGGTCATCAACTATCTCTGTGTGTTTGATAAATGGACGTCAGTCACCTCATGGTCACAGGATTGAATGATTGAATGATAGTTACCTAACTTGCTAACATGTAGTTCAATGATGTTGGTTGGGGACTCGATGTCAAGATGTCCCCAGACTCGAACATATTTGCCGAGGAGGGAGGAGCGTGGCGAGTTCATCCATGATTGAAAGCGACTGCGATGACAGGTGTCGGTGTCAATGTGACATCGTACTGCTCCAGTGCCATCGTCCAGCACCAACTGTATATACATTGAGGCATCACCTGAAGCAGTCGACGTGATCTTGTAGAATAACCATACGACATCACCTGACAACTCTACCAAGCTAACCAATACTTTGGAGTACATCTTGAACAGTACATTACGAGAGTGTACACGACTCTCGACCACTGTCAATCTTGCAATCAACTTGATAAACAACTTAAAGTAACACTTTGAGTATAACAAGTCACGATAGCGATCATCATACTTCAAAGGTGTTGTAGTTGTTGTTATTGTACCATTGTTGTTGTTGTTGTTGTTGATGTCGTCGGCTACACTTGTCACCGAGGTAGTATGTGTATCTGATGTTTGTTCATTCATTCATCAGTGTGTCTGTCTTGCTTTGATTGATGTTCAAACTTGAAATGAAAGGACATGGACAGCAGATGACTATTATATTATGATATTCTTATTGAATTAATGTATAAATGTTTGATTGATTCAAAGTAGGCAGTTCTTTCAAGGGTGGCATTGACATCTAAGGTTGGAGGTACTGGCGGTATATTCTTTGGTGGGATATCACTTATTTTATTAAGGTAGGAGGTTGCCTTCTCAAGATCATACATCCTTATACAATGATCTAGAAAGGTATCTCTAGTCAACAGACCATTCAAGTATAATAAAGCCAATGAATTGAAATGACATTGTTGGGGACGCATAACATATTGAATAAACTCCTCACTATTTGTAATTAATTGTCCATTTAAATTAATTGATTGTTGTTGTACATGATTATTATTATTATTATTTGTATCCATTATGTTGGAATGAATTGACTGGTGTATCTGTTCAGATACCCCTAGTCATTAACAAATAAGATTACTTAATTTATGGGACTAAAAATCTCCCACTTTGTGAGCTGTTGTTCATTGAATGATTGATTGAGTTGTTTGATTGTATGCATTGATGTTCAAGTTATAACAATAATAACTACACTCAACTTCAACAACAATGGCATCTCCACAACAACATCAACTACACCATCAACAACATCAACAACATCAACAACTACAACAACAACAGGTACAACATCAAAGGTCAAACAGCTTACCAATGTCATCACTTCATGTGAATGCAACATCAACATCAACATCGTCTACATCAACATCAACATCACCATCACCACTACCATCACCTCACTCATCATCTGATGTTGGAGTATTGAAGAGATCATCATCAGTACAACTATTCCACAATGATGAACCATTCGTCTTTGCACAGTCTTTGACATCGGTCTGTCTCGACCCGACTGCTCCACCGTTGAATGAGTGGAAGCCCGATGAACTAGTAGTGCCTCCCGTCTCCTCATCCATACCATTCATACACATGAAGAGTTTCCAATCATATCTCAACAAAGTATCACAGGCCTACAGGATATTCAAAGACAATGAACAACAAGACCTCATCCCCACAAACAAGAAGACATCAGATGGTATGTGGACTCGAGTCGAGTGATGTCACGATGATCATGCTCATAACTAACATACACTCAATCAATCAATCAATCAATGAATGAATGAACAGAGATCATTGATCTGAATCATATACCAGAGTTCTTCTTTCATAAACAGTTGAGCAAACAACAGATATTGGACTATGCCAACAGTGATCCATCACCTATTATGTTTCAAAAGTTGGAACATTACTCTGCCATTGTCGAAGAGAACATCGTCGGTCATGTCAGGGAGCAATCACAATCATTCTTCAATGCCATGTCCGATCTCAAGCAGTTCAGGACCGAATTGAATCGGTTATACCATGAGCTGATACATGCGAGGTATGTGAGTGATTGATTGATGATCACATGACTGTACCATCACTGACACATCCATTCAACGATCAATCATAATTAGGGAGACACTATCAAAGGTTGACAATGAGGTTGTAAAGAGTAGTCTGAATATTAGTCGACTGTTCTTGCAGAAGAATAGAGCTGTTGAAGCATTGTCAATACTATCGATGACGCAGGATGTCAAGCAGGCTCAACCAACTTTACAACTGTTGCTATCAAAGGGAGACTATGGCGGTGCTTTGGACCTGATACATACGACTCAACAATCACTGGCTGATGGCTTGGCACCAATCAGCTCACTAAAGAACATAGGTCCGCAGCTGGCAGAGATGATCAAGCTCATTGAGAAGATGCTCGAGTCGGACTTTATCAAGATAACACTCAATGATGATCTTTTACTTCAATCGATACATGATGATGGGGACTTGGATGCGTCCACGGCCACCTCGTCCTCAAAATCGACATCCATGGTCAGCCCAGGCATTAGTTCACCACAATTGGACATCACACAGAACCTTAACGAGACATTATTGCCAGTCGTGGAGACATTGCTGCGAATAGGTCGTATTGGAGAGGTGTTGGAAGCATTCCGCGAGTCATCAGTGGACTCTGTCAAGAGTCTATTCAAGACGGTGGTGTCGAGCATTGTGTTTGAACGCGACCACGAGAAGAAGATTGCGTCCAATCAATCAACAGACACACCTGTTAACTTCACATGGGACGAGTGCAAGGCACACCTGATCAAGCTGTCGCCCACCGACTCACTGCCCCTCTTCAAAGCGGTCAATGCAGAGTTCAAGAAGAAGATGATCATCACAAAGAATATCATTGATCTGGTCATTGCTGAAGTGGACAGGTTCGAGGATCACCTGCAACAGCAACAACAACAGGGACAGGGTGACGGTAGCAGTGGCAACACCAGCCCAACACATCGATCAGGTGTGATGCCCAATCACAACAAACAAGAGACGATCAAGGTCATTTGCAGCAATATACTGGCATCGATTAATGAGGCGATGCAAGAGCGACTGTCATACTTGATCAAGATCAGATCGGATGCCAACTCAAGACTAGCCTTGCCCGACTTTGTAACACTTACCAAACATATCAACACATTCATCAAGTTCTCCGAGCAGATCCTCGTCAAGAAGAAGGCGTCAACATTGCGCTCCAACCAATTGACACAAGTAAGTAGCATTGGCATGCCATGGACAAGGAATCACATCACTAACACGATGGTTGTATTTAGTCAAAGATATTCCTGGATACACTACACAAGAACAAGGTAGCGTCATTGACAATGTTGATGGAGAATGAGGAATGGATACCCGCACAGGTGGTTGGCGAGTTCCAGCGCATTATCAATCAATTGGTACATAGGGCAATGCTATGCACTTCTCCAAACATGCCACCGATGGAGTCCAGTGCACATGATGAGATCCCTCAGCCAGTAACACTCGAGGACCCGTCAACATCATCACAACAACATGTCAATCTTTCGGTCAAAGAGTACATATCAATCAGCGATGAGAAGTTCAAGGTTGGAAACACTGTGCTCATGATGCTCAAGTTCATCAATGACTACTTGCACTGCATTGACCTGCTGCCCGCCTTGGTCATCGATTCGATACCAAAGTTTGTCGAGCTACTCCACACATTCAATGGCATGACCTACCAATTGGTGTTGGGTGCCGGTGCTCGCCAGACCATGAAGCTCAAAACCATCACCTCCAAGCATCTTGGATTGGCTTCACAATGTCTCAGCTTCCAAATCAAAATGATACCGCATCTCAAGACCATACTACAACATCTACTTCCATCAAAGAATCAATTCCCTCTCCTAAATGGATTCGACAAGATCATCCAAGACTATTCATCACATCGAAGTGAGATATTCGAGAAGTTTGTGGTTATCCTAAAGGAGCGATCACTCTCCCAGATGAAGGCGCTAAGCGTAAGTACCACCACCCCATCCATGGCACTCAATCACTCGATCACTCACTCAATCAATCAATCAATCAATGATAGACGTTGGACTTGAAGAACGACACGATGCCAATACCATCACCACCCATAGCATCATTGGTCAAGGACTTTACTACATTGCACAAGTTGTTAAATGCCCTGTTGCCACCGGACCAAATGTTCAAGGTGTTCACCAACATTTATTATATGCTCAACAACATATTGGTGGAATCAATCCAGAGACTGGAACTGAATTCTGTTGCCGCTCGCAGACGAATCCACAACGATATACTACACTTTATGGAATCACTGCGAACTCTTCCAAACGTTGGCAATCCTGGTACGGCCGTCGAAGACTTTTTAAACAAGCACTATGCCATTCGATAGTTCGGCGGCATTGTTTCCAACTGTCCTCTATCTGGCAACAGTATCGTGTATCGTGTATCTCATGTTTGTGTTGCGTGGTGTATCCATGAATCCAGCTAATTAGTTCTTGAACTCTGGAAAGAAGAATGATATCTCTTTGATGGCTTCATCTGGGGAACCTGATCCATGGAATCCATTCCATGTGTCTGATGTACCAAACTCACCTCTTAGACATTGTACCTTACGAGCACTATATAGTGTTGTTGTCTCGAGTTAGCCATGAACAATCAAACATCAAACCAATCAATCAATCAATCAAACATACTTCTCAGCATGTGTAGGACCAATGAATTCTCTCCAACTCTTGATTGAATCAACCTCAGTATTCTTCTCAGACAATACCAATGGTATTATTGGTCCACTAGTCATGAAACCAACCAAACGTTCAAAGAAGAACTTGCCTCTGTGATCTGAGCGAATAGTTGAATGAATGAATGAATGAGTGAGTGTCCCTGATGATGATAAGATATCTCAATTACCATTATAGAATCTCTCAGCATCCGACAATGATAGTTCAAGTTGCTTTCTTTGAACAATGTTGTACTTTGATTCAATGCGCTTCAAGATCGTGCCTATATTATGTGGTTGCTTAACAAGTACATCTGGCTTAATTATAGCCAATGTATATCTTGATGCCATTGATATTGTGTATGTGTGTAGTGGGGCTAGCTATTATGATGATGACTATTATGATGCTACTTCAAATTCAATGTAATTACATCATAGGGACATTACTGCCAATGATCAAGTTTGAAAGGGCACCCACAAGTCGACTCTGAATAGTGACTCATAATAATGACAACAAGCTGATGGCATCCAACACAACACATTCCAACCCACTGTTTCAAAAAACAAAAAAAGGTCAAGGATGTCGACAAGTTGGGAAACGAGACTCCAGTCCCGTCGAAAGGAAACACTCGTATCCTAATTAGGATTACATGTCACCGACGAACGTTCTTTGAGATTGAAAATGAGATTGATCAATCTATTGATTTCATTCCAATATTACCTTAACTCACTAGTACTGTTGTTGTTGCTTATTAATCAACAATTCAAACTCAATCTATATATTTATTTATAAATAACTAACTTTATAGTTGTAATAACTTAGTAACTTATATTATTTATATTATTAATAAACGATGTCACCTGCACCAATTGAGATATTTAAGAATTACCTGGCAACTGTTGGTACTCCAGTACCACAGTTGACAAAGAATGGTAGTGACCTTTCAGAAGAGTCAAGGCCTCTGGTGGTGATGCTGGGCTGGATGGGCTCACAAGCACCCTATCTCTACAAGTACACGGAGAAGTGGACATCACAAGGTTTTAACGCAATGCAATATTGCACTGGCATTGCAGAGGTCTATATCATTCCAATGCGTACCAAGAACATCCAGATCATGTTGGCACAGATCAAGAAGTACATCAAAGATCATCCCTCCTGTCAAGGTATCATCTTCCACTGTTTCTCCAATGGTGGTGGCTTCTACTACTCTGAGATCTTGGAACAGATATATAACAATCCTGTAAGTATCCTTCATTCAATCAATCAATCAATCATTTGATCACTAATCTGATCTTTGATCATTCCAGGAATTCAAACATCTTCATCAATACATCAAGGGAAGTGTGTTGGATAGTTTGCCATCATTGAGTATCCGTGCTGCTATGCGTGCAGGTCGTGCAGCTGGTGGACTCATTGTATACCTTATCCTCTATATCTTTGTATTCCCTCTCTTGATGCTCTTTGCCAGGAACTTCTTTGATCAATACAAGTCAAATCTCTCCAATCCCAAGGTATGTTAGCGGCTGGCTCACTCAAGCAATCAATCAATCAATCAAATATACTAACATAACTTATAGAATCAATGGAGTCATTTGATTATATATAGTAAGGATGATGATGTAGTTACATCTGATCAAGTTGATATATTGTTGGAGGCATTGAAGAATAAGACATTTGCTACAAAGAGTGATTTGCTTCAGGTCACTTGCTTTGAGAAGTCCGCTCACGTAGGACATCTTCGTCATCATCCACAAGAGTACATCTCAAGTCTACAATCATTTATCAAGAATGTCAACAAACAATCAACAACAACAACGTCATCAAGAGCATAAAGGTCTTCCATCCAACTATCCACCATCAATCCGACTTCCATCATTCGCCACCATAATGTTTCCTTGTCGCGCGAGAATAGATAGATAGATGGATAACCTAACCACACTTTGTACGCCTCCAACTCTGTAATAATAACGGACAATCAAATTTAATCACTATCCTGGTATGGTCATTATGTTGTTTTGATCTTTTTTTGGTCAAAACAACGATGTTTTGTGATTTTTTAGGACCTGAATGTGTGGGACTTTGATACTGATTTGCGCTTGGAATTCAGTGAAAGTCATGATTGCCTGTGGATTTATTGTAACGTCGATAACTTGCCAAATGTGTTGTTGGAATCTCCCTCATTATTAGCAATTCATCACAACCAATCAATCACAAATTGAACTCTGTTTGTTACTTATAATATACTTATTAATATTATTATTATTTATATTACTAAACATGGCAGGATTCATTCAAAAGATTAAGAATGTTGTGGCTGGTGGACCATCAAAGTCCGACTCCAATTTTGAGGGCAGTCGTAAAGAGTTCAAGTTGGTCGGAGAGTACATCATAGCCATCGATGCATCACTAAAGAAGAGAGTTAAGAATCTTAGAAGTATGTGTACTCATTCAATCAATCAATCACTATGATGGTCACTCACTCAAATCAAACCAATCACTCCAGAAACATTCATCCATCCCGATTGTGTCAGCAAGACCATCGTCAAGTACTTTAACAACGACCATCCACTGGCGTTGAACTGTGTAGAGTCATCTAAATTGATTGAGAACTCCTTCAACGCATGGAATGTAAGTGTAACCTCTGATCCCAACCAAGCCAAACCCTCACCCTAACACTTTGTCCAATCACAATCACAATCAACAGGATAGTCAACAGAGTAATTATGAAACGATATCAAGGATGGTGGCACGTGTAAAGTCAATCAAGGATTCGATAAGTGCACGTGATCAATATTTGATGGACTTGGAGAACTCGGATACAAAGTTAAAGTCACTCAGAGAGAAGCCACCAAAGGATGTCAGCAAGTTGCCGGCTGAGGAGGCCAACAACAAGTTGAAGCGTGGCGCCTACCAGACAAAGAACCAGTCGACCATGTCCGAGATCCATCAATTCTTTGAGGACAAGCCCGACAACTTTGACATCCCCCTCATGCACATCCAGGAGTCCATGTCACAGCTGTTCTCCAACATTCACAACAACCTTCTCGAGTGCTCAGAGCTGCTCCAGAAGCCGCCACCCTACACCAACCCCATCACAATATATCTCTCAGACGTGGGCAACAATGACTACAGTGGAAACACAAGTGTCAGCAACAACAGCATCAGTGTCAGCAAGAGCCCATCTTCCAACTCATTGGCCTCTCCACCACAGCAATCACAACCAAAGCCTGTGGCAGTGCCAGCGCCACAGCCAGTGGTCGAGAGCACCCCGGCACCTCCACAACTGCAAGGCCCACCAGTCGACTTGGACAAGCCAATCGGCCCATTCACAAAGAAGAAGTTGATGGTGCATAATGATGTACTCTTCAAGCCACCACAACAGCCAGTGGCCCTTGAGAAGCACTCATCATCGGGCACAGGTGCCGCTGCACCAGTCGCCGCTGCACCCGCACCCGTAAGCTTGAAATCAACATCAAAGAGCAACAGTTTCACACAGCAGTCTTCACAGCCACAACAGACACCTACTACAGCCAAGAGCGCCAGCTTCATTGGCGCCACACCAGTGTCAAAGCAACCTGCCGCCAATACTTCAACAGAGACCCGCGGAGTCTTGCCATCGCAAGTCCGTTCAGGCGCTGCCACAACCACCCCAATCATAACACCTGGCATTGTCACAAGACCTGCTCCACAGTCAAACCCACCTGTTTCCGCAGCTTCTGCCCCTGCCCCCACACAAAGCAAGGGCGTAGGCATCACTCCAACCAATGGACTCGCAAAGCCACCACAACAACCATCAGTGCTCACCAAGCCCAAGGTTGGTTTGGCACCAACTGCCCCAACAACACCTGCCCCCGCCCCAGCGACTAGCAAGGCACCATTAATGGCTTCGAACAAGGCAGGCCCACTGTCGGCAAACTTTGCCAAACACAAGGAGCTCTATGGATCACACAAGAAGTTCAAGCTAGTGCAGACATTGAACCGATCATCACTGGGCATATACGACTTTGGAACAAGCGCACCCAACCTCAAGGCCAACCGTTGGAGCATTATAATGCCAGCCCCACCCTCATCACTGGCCCAGAACGTTCGCAGCTCAGGCCTCGAAGTGTACGATTACAATGGCAAGTTCTTGGCCAATGCCGAGGTCGTGCCAACCGACTACCATTACGTATATCGTGCCCTGCTCCCAACCGACGGCATGGCCGACGCTGAGAAGGGCAGGATCAAGGCCAAGTTCATCATTGAGGCCGACCTCTACAAGGTGAGCATGGTCGAGACACAGCAATGGGACCCCAACGTAACGCCATTGCAGCAAGAGGAGCTGAGCTATTACACTCGTGCGTCTGAGACCTACACGCTGGACGACCCAATCTTTGTGGACTTTGTACAGAGCAACAACTTGGTGGTGCAATCGGACGAGACGGCCCTCTGCTTCGCCTACAGGGTCAACCTCTTCTTCAACGAGTACTTCAAGTACAACGACGAGCACGGCTGGAAGCCCATCACCACGACCATCACCATCAAGAAGGGCGACTGCGGCTGTCTGGCGCTGCTCTACAACTCGGTGCTGCGCAAGCAGGGCATCCCCGCCCGATCAATCATTGGACGTGGCGGCGACTACAACTCGGACACTGGCGTGCAGCCACATTGCAAGTCCGAGGTGTACATTGAAAACATTGGATGGGTGCCTGTCGATGTCACCTGGAATCTGACACATCGCGACAAGTACTTTGGCCACGACTGCGGCGAGCTCATCTGTTTCCACATTGACGAGGTGTGCAACATTGACTATGGCGTGTGCAACCTCATCAAGAACCATTCCATCATTCAAAAGGGTTGCTATGCCGCCGAGGGCAGTGGCAACTTTGACGGATCACGTGCCACCGATCAATGGACCGTCAGGCCACTCAACTAATTAGTGCACTATCTATCAATCAATCAATCAATCATGTTTATTAACAATAGTTATATTTATTTGTACTCCTACTACCCTTACCCTTACCCTTACCCTTACCCTACCTATATACATGAATACCAGACACATCATTTAGCTCAACAATAAACAACATGTCTATTCTCAAGTGCCCTGCCCTACCTCCCTCCCTCACTTGCTCCCGGTCCTTCCTTTCCCTCGAACTTACTGTTACTATCCTTAGAACAAACAACACTCCTCACATACTCAATCTCAATCACTTCTCGCGCTCTTTCTCTCGTTCTCTCTCTCTCTCTCTCTCTCTCTCTAATCATATCATCATCATCAATGAATGGTTACCACCCCCAACTCTACTGTTGTGGATGATGGCTACAACAAGAGAGAAAACAAGCCATTGATGGTCTTGTACAAGAGTGTTATCAACAATGGAGGAGTCTGTGCGAATGTATATAAGTGTTCCAATTCAAAGTGAAGGTGTGCTGCGTCATCCAGGTACCCATGAACAAGCCTATTGTATTTTATTGATAGTGTTACTGTTGGAGTGTGTGAGAGTGTATGTGTGTGGGTGTTTGCTTAGATGTGTGTAGATAGAGAGAGTATACCATCTACAAGAATATAGAGTGTAGATGTAGGGGTGAGTGACTCTAAGGAGATCAATCCAACTTCGTAAACAATCCAACTTAATAACACCACTTCAACTACAATGAACACAATATATAGCTGTTGATGTTGATAGTTGATGTTGATGTTGTCTTTCAACAACAACCAACCTTGACTTCCTTCCAACCACCCTCATGATGTATTGATGGTAGCCGCTACTCTTGTTGTTACCGCCACGTGTATTGTTTGGTTGTTTGATTGAGTGAACACTCTAATACAATAAGGTCTTACCCTACTACTAATATAATCCATTTATCAATATCCCAATAACTATTATTATTATTTGTTTGAATTCTAAAATAGATAGATAGATAATAATTTATTATAACAAATTTAAAAATGTACAAGTTAATATTACTCGTTGCAATTGTTTCCATGGTAATTCCAGCAATTAAGGTCCAAGGTAATACAATAACTTATATAATTATAATATAAAAATTATTTATTATATTCCTAACAATAAATATATTGAATACTACTACCTAGGTGAGAGAGCTCCTTTGTTACCACAATGTAAGAATGTAACATGTGCACTTGATAGCATATGTGTTTCATGTTATGGATCACCAGCTGTTTGTATGCCAATGTGTCGTTTCCTATCATGTCCAGCAAACTTTATGTGCTCCATTGCCAAGAGTCCAACTGGATTGTATGAACCACATTGCATTCCTTATGTAGCTCCAGCTTCCTCAGAGGCCTCTTCATCCGAATCTTCAGAGTCCTCTTCAGCTGCCTCCTCAGAGCCTGCATCATCCGAAGCATCTGCCTCCTCACAGCCTGCATCCTCCGAAGCCTCTGCCTCCTCCCAAGCCTCGGCCTCCTCTCAAGCCTCTGCCTCCTCCTCAGATTCCTCATCCAACTCTACTAATGTAACAAATTAGGTGTATTCCAGTTTATTGGACAACATGCAGAGTTTGTTTGATTGCTCAACAACACTACAACACCAATAACATTATTATTAATGTTATAAACCATTGACAGATAATAAAGAGCACATATTTACCTTATAATACTTATTATTATTATTATTGCTATCTCTACATTCGATATCAAAGTGAACTCAATATGGATCAACCCTCGCCCTTGTTGTTCCAATTTTTCAACATCTTCATGTTGAAGATCCACAACGCAATCGAAACCCACAGGAACGAAACAACTCTTCAGTCTAAGGGATGGCTTGTTGAACTGATACCCTATGCAAGCTTATTAATTGATAGTACTTATACACTATAAATAAATATATACATATAATCATAATAATAATATGGAAGGATCTTCTATTTCTTCATCTTCAATCGATCAGGCAACTTCTTCAACTAATGAGCATAAACGACCAAATTCAAAGGATGATAGACCAATACCATTACCAAATCAGTCAAGTCCTATCAAGCACTTTGCTCTAGATATTGGAGGAACACTTGCAAAGCTTGTCTACTTTGTACAGGATCACAACAGCAGCAGCAACAGCACTGATGACCTGTCGTCGTCATCATCTTCAACATCATCATCCAACACCAAACAACAGACAACAAATGAACTAGGTGGCAAGCTACACTTTATCAAGTTTCAAACAAAGAACATCGATGAATGCTTCAAGTTCATCATTGGTATGTTGTTGATGTGACGATCATCCCTAGTATACCCATGACTGACGCGCTAACCCGATGCAATAGACAACAAACTACATTTAGAGGATGGGAAACCAAAGGCAGTGCGTGTCACTGGTGGCGGTGCCTACAAGTACGCAGAGATGTTTGATAAGATGCTTGGATGCAAGCTTATCAAGGAGGATGAGATGTTCTGTCTCATCTTTGGTACAAACTTCCTTCTAAACAGTATCAATCGCGAGTCATACACCTACTCCCCAAACCCAAGTGCTCCATCCCCCAAGGAGTTTGTCGACAAAGTAGTATGTACAAGTGGTCGACACTGACTGTCGTCGTAGTCTATGAATGCCAATGAGGCAGTCGACCAACACCTACTTCTACATCCATCACAACCACAACAGGAGAATCCATACCCTTACCTGCTAGTACAGATTGGATCTGGAGTGAGCGTGATCAAGGTGGACAGCGAGACAAGCTTCCAAAGAGTGGACGGAACAAGTCTTGGAGGTGGTACCTTCTGGGGTCTTTGCAGTCTGTTGACGGGAGTGACAGACTTTGATGAGATGCTTGAGTTGACAAAGAAGGGCAACTCCAACAATGTCGACCTGGTCGTCGGAGATATTTATGGAACCGACTACTCCAAGGTCGGTCTATCCTCGGATACAATTGCAAGCAGGTAGGTTCGTCCTCGTTGATCATCACGTGATCATCCACTCTGACCCATGTCCATATCACTCATTAGCTTTGGAAAAGTAATATATCAACATTCCTCGGCATCAGAGGAGAAGCAACCGCTCAAGAAAGAGGACATTGCACAGAGTCTACT
Source organism: Acytostelium subglobosum LB1 (assembly GCF_000787575.1). Lineage (NCBI taxonomy): Eukaryota > Evosea > Eumycetozoa > Acytosteliales > Acytosteliaceae > Acytostelium > Acytostelium subglobosum. The sequence continues at coordinate 209,014 of NW_012236506.1, read as the reverse complement.
AAAGATGGTCTCCAACAACMATTGGTCAGATTGCATATTTGAACTCTCAGCGTTATGGACTCAACAAGATATACTTTGGAGGCTTCTTCATCAGAGACCATCCAAACACAATGCAGCGTATCTCATTCGCCATTGACTTCTGGTCCAAGGGTAAGACCAAGGCTATGTTCCTGGTGCACGATGGCTATCTCGGCGCGCTGGGTGCATTCCTTTCGCCGCACGAGAACGACAGTGTATCCTCCATGCATATGGTGGACAAGCAAAGTGTTGCGCCACAGGCCAATGGCTGGTTCAACAGATTGCAGCGTCTGCTCACCAAGTCCCCACCAACAACACCAACCTCAACCTCTTCTACTACCACAAGCACCACAACAACAGCACTCACCTCATCTCTTTCCAACCTGGAACCATACGACGACGATATCATATGTGAATGTGGATGTGAGTTCTGCGAAGGACTCGTATGTAAAGTAGATACTAAGATTGTACAAACACCATCAACGTCAACATCATCACCATCAATATCTGCATCATCAAACATTGGCAATCATTAAAGCCTGGTCCTGGACAAGAACCTGGACATGGATCTGGCCCTTTCCACTGCTCTCTACAAGTTTGTTTGGATTAGAGAATATATAAATATAAATATAGTTTAATACTACTGTATCGAAGGTTCATTGTCCTTGCCAATATCCATTCCTTCCAATCTCTTGACAATCTCTTGGAATGAAGGCCTCTGTGTTGGATCCTCTGACCAGCTATATGATTGATTGATTGGAACAACATGTTAGTCAAACATCGCTGCATGATTGTTTGTTTGATGGATCTAGATATACATACCATTCAGTCAACAATCTTGTGAATGCTCCAGAGACGTTGGAAGGAACGACAGGACGTAGCCTGTGTTGTCCAACGGATATGACGATTTGGAATGTTGGCATACCCTGGTAGGGGTCCTGTCTGGTGACCAACTCCCAAAGTACGATGGCATACGAGAAGATGTCAGCCTTCTCGGTGTAGGGATCATTGCGGAGCACCTCGGGGGCGGTCCAACATGGAGTGCCCACTGGTGTCATTGTGGTCTTCTTGTCCAGATGCTGCTTGAACCTCGTGGACAGACCAAAGTCAGAGATCTTCACTCTAAAGTGTTCGTCGACCAACAAATTGTGCGACTTTAGGTCGCGATGAATGATGATTGGGTCGCTGCAATGGAGATAGTTCATGCCTCGGGCAATGTCCATCGCAATGCTCTTGATGCGTTTCCAGTCCAACACGATGGATTGGTCGTGAAGGATCTTGTACAGACTGCCCAGTGGCATGTACTCCATGACAATGAGTACCTCTGGAGGATTGTTGCATGTGCCCAAGAACTGACACACGTTTGGATGTCGCAGCTGACTCATTATAGCGGCTTCCTGCGCCAACTCGGTCAGGAAGTCCTCGTCGTCGTCCGACAGCAGCTTGGCCTTCTTGATGGCCACAATGATGCCACGCCATGTGCCCGTGAACACTTCGGCGCAGCTGCCACGACCAATTCTATTCTGAATGACAATCTCGCTCATGTCTATCGGCTTGATCTCAAACAATGTCTTATAGTTGGCCGTGCCAAATATCAGTGGCGTCTTCTCGTCATGGTTGATATTGATCGAGTTGGGGAAGAAGCCACGATTACTCTGCCATCGCTTCACCATAAAGTAAACGACAATTCCAGTGAGGAAGGCTGCTGCCAAACCTGCTCCGATCGCAATGATTATGATCCTATCAATCTTGTTTGGTACCAATGGCTTTGAAGGGACTGATGATAATAATAACAATGAGTTAGTAAGTTCGTCCGTCTGATCAGACCTGCAACAGGCTCCATGTCAGGGGTACACCCAAGCAAGCTTACAATAAAAGAAACTAAAGTTGGCGTTTGTGTTGGGATAGGAGTAGGTCACGCCAGAGTCAAAGCTGACTTGAACAGAGACATTGAAGAATCCATTGATGGAGAAGCCGAGGTTGGGCGTGGTACATGTGACTAGGGACGAGTTGATATAGGTGCCCTCGGTGGTGATCGTTCCAAATCGGCAGATGGTGGTGATGTCCTGCGCGAAGCCTGTGCCATAGATGTTGACGGGCGTGCCGCCTGTGGCCGGACCCTGTGATGGCACGACCTCCTCGACCGTGTAGCTGGTGGGTCCATAGAAGAAGATCACCCACACAGTCGACAAACAGATCTCTGTCGAGTTGCCACTGACCACGAACTTGAAGGAGTTGGTGCCATTGTATCGATATGATGGCAGTCCGTTAGGGAACACCTGCATGTATATATCCGAGCTAGTCACGCAGTTGGGGCATGAGCTCAAGTTCTTTGAAGGTGGGTCGAACTGATCAGAGAATATATCATCTATGTTTGATTGATTGATTGAGTGAGTGAGTGAGTGATCAACTAATTGATTGAGTGAGTGCGATGCGGGAGTGGCATTACTTACCATCAAGCAGAATGACCATGCTTGGATTGATTGGTGTATAATGTCCGTATATTTGGATGATGGCCTTCCTTAGGACGATGACATCACTGTAGGGTATTGGATCGTCAAAGGTGAGGATGCCATCATTCCAGTTGGAATCATTGCTGCAGGAGTAGTTGGGATAGAAATCCTCCAGGTCTGGATATTGGCACGTGGTACAGTTGACAGGGTCGCCAGTGAAGTTCAGTGTGAAGTAGATCTCCTGGAGAGGTGGTGGGTCGTTTGGATTGGCTGAGCTGGCAGCCAAATTGTCATTGTCGCCCTGGCCCTGGACTATTGCTGTCATATGTTGTGTTAAGAATTCGCGATGGCGATCTACCATACTGCCTCTCCTCTTCCTACTCTGCTGGAGGTCCAAAACCAAGTCATTGTCAGTGTCACTACTGTCTACTGTACATGAATCACCAACATTGTTTGGCTGTGTCTCCTGCTGTTGCTGCTGCTGTTGCTGCTGCTTATTATCATTATATACATTATCGTCCAAATCATCATCTATAATACTATCGATATTACAACTACTACTAATACTACTACTCTTACTATTACTACTACTACTACTACTACTATATTGATTATTATTATTACAATATTCTATCTGTTGTTGGTCATTGTCATTGCCATTGCCATCTATTTCTGTTGTTGCTGCTGATGCCAAGTTTAACAGAAGTAGTAGTGCGAACAGGGACAACAATAATATGGATCGTTGTCGATGTGGCAGCAAGGTCACCATCATTGTCATATGACTCTTGTCTGTTTGTAACTGTTGACTTGATGTTCGGTCGATTCGTCTATCTGTCAATCACTCACTCACCCAATCAATCACTCTGACAATTTACAACAATGTTGTAAAAGGCACTATTCTGCTGAATGAATAGTATCTTATACTTAAGTATGTGTGTGTTATCTATATTTGTTTGGATGGAAGTAATGTTGTAATATGTAGTTGTGTTGTGTTTGTTTGTTTCCTCGTTGTTGTTGTTTGAAAGTGTGTGATTGATTAGTGGGAAGGCACGAGGCATGCCATGAATGTGTTGTGTGAGTCCAAAACAGAAACACAATCACACAATTCCATCGCATTAATACAGCATGATTCAATGAACACTTTTTAAAACAAATATCCTGGGCCAATGGTCATCTTTAACAATCTTGGCAAGATAATTAATTATCTTTGCACCAAGAGATAATCATTTGATCATTCATTCAATCATATATTATATTTATCATTCATCCATATTACAAATAGAGTATTACACATTAAGTTATTGTTAGTCTTGATGCCCCTCAACATTGTCGACAAAAGAGCTCTGCAGTGTATAAGACGCAAGTTTTAAAGAGTTGATCGGGTCACTTGTTGGTGGTGGGGTAACGTTAAAATGGTTTGGTTATTGATTTTATTTATTTTTGATTTATTTTGGAATGAGGTGTGGGAATGCTGTTCCTCGCTTGTGGCAGGGAGGATACCCTTCGTCTTTGACAACTACAACACAGACATAAACATTACAAGTCACTGCTCGAAAGACCCCCCTGATACGATACAAACGATGGTATGACATATAGATTGATGCGATTCCTGGTACATCCATCATCGATGTGATTCAAGTGATGATAGTATCACTAACAACACCTTCTTCACTCAATCAATCAATCAACTATCGTTCAATCACACCAATCACTCAATCTTCGATACGATATAGGCTCGTGGACCAAAGAAGCATTTGAAGAGACTAGCAGCTCCATCTCACTGGATGTTGGACAAATTGTCCGGCAAATGGGTATGTGTTTGACAACGAACAGGAACAGCATCATAGGACAACAGGCACATCATAAGGGCGATGATATACATACAGAATCTGACATCAATCAATCAATCAATCAATCAAATAACAGGCACCAAGACCAAGCGCTGGCCCACGTAGATTGAGAGAGTGTCTCCCACTCGTCATCATCATCAGAAACAGATTAAAGTACGCTTTGACCGGAACTGAGGTCACTAAGATCTTGATGCAGAGACACGTCCAGGTCAACGGTGTTGTCAGAACCGACCCAAGATTCCCAGTCGGTTTCATGGACGTCATCACCATCGAGAAGACCAAGGAGCACTTCCGTCTGTTGTTCGACACCAAGGGACGTTTCCAACTGCAGCGCATTCAGCCCAACGAGGCCAAGTTCATCTTGGCCAAGGTCACCAAGGTCGAGACCGGTCTGCAAGGCATCCCATACGTGCACACCGACAACGGCCAGACCTTCCGCTACCCAGACCCAGCGATCAAGATTCACGACACTGTCAAGATCGACTTGGACTCGCAGAAGATCACCGCTTTCATCCCATTCGAGTTGAACAACTTGTGCATGGTCACCGGCGGTCACAACTTGGGTCGTGTTGGTGTCATCACCAACCGCGAGCGCCACCCAGGTTCATTCGATATCGTTCACGTCACAGACTCTGTTGGCCACTCTTTCGCCACCCGTCTGGGCAACGTCTTTGTCATTGGCAAGGGATCGACCACCTTCATTTCCTTGCTCTCAAGCAAGGGTGTCAGAAAGTCCCGTATGGACGACCGCACTGCCGCCCTCAAGAAGCGTGGTGAGAAGGTTGAGGTCGTTGCTTAAGCGACCCTCTTCGCCTACATCAACATGTGTCCACAGTACCATCCATCGTTCCACCAAAATAAAGCATGGCATATCCTCAATCAAGGAAGCAAAATATCTACTTACTTATTTACTTATCAATCATCATTGTCGTCTGTGTGTATGTCATGTGATGGTGATGGTGATGGTAATGGTGATGGTGGTGTGCGCGAAGTGATTGATGGGCGGTCAAAGGGGTAGTGATGGGTTGACCAAAGATTGGTTGTTTGATTGAATTGCAAACCAAATCATCAACATCAAGATACTCGTCAAGTCATTGCTTCAAAGAGTAGTAGTGATAGATTGATCACACACAATCATCTGACCAGAATGATGATCACACACACACACACACACACACACACACACACGCACCACACACCCATCAAACACAACCAATCATTCACACACAACACATAATCAATCAATCAATCATTCTAGATACAAACATACAGATACATAATAGACAATGTGATAATCAAGAGATGGAGTTTTCATTAACTATCCAAGTCAGTGATTGTTCATTGACACATGGTGGTGAATTGATTGATTGATTGATGGGACCGAGTGAATCATGTGACTGATTGACAGGCCAATGGAACAACATATATCCGGTCTACTCAATCATTCCTAATCATTGTAATCAATCACAAACAACAAACAACAAACAACAAACCTACGAATATAGAATCAAACTGAAGCATAGTCTGCTCCAGTCTTCTAAATAATCTATTACCTTCACTCCACATCCACTACAACTACAAACAAGTACTATTACTACTACTACTTACCATTAATAATAATAATAATAATAATAATACATTATAGGTGATGTAAGTTTAAACAAATTGGAAACATTGGAATAGTTCCAACATATATCTAACCCAAGAATACCTACCTTTCCAACTCCAGACTAAATAATAATTAATTATGGGATTATCCACAATTAGACTGCGCCAATTCAATGGCATAATATTGATATTAGTGTTGCTTGGAGCAGCATGCATCCATGCTCAAGACGATGACCCTTCCACAACAACCAAATCATCTACATCAGAGGATGATGATGGCGAGGGCTGTCCACCACCATTCGTCGCCAACATGGGAGAGACCGACGCCATCGACCCAATGACCGACGTGCCAGGCAAGCTGTCCTACGACGCTTGTGACCTCAAGTCCTCCCTAATGTCATACGGCACCGATGGTGAGGACACTGTGCTGACTCTATCAATTGACTCTTGTAAGACATCAGAGTGCAGGACCAAGTACGCGTGCTCTGAGGCTCATGTCGGCAAGACTGGTTTCCCATTCGGCAACTTCTCCTGCACGATCAAGGCGTCCAGTGTACCAGGCACAGTCACCACTTGCTACGCCACCGATGGCCACATGAATGGCGAGAGTTCAATGTATTTCATAGTTGACGGCTCCAATGAGACCCATCCAGTGCGCTTCGGTGTCAAGTCCAAGGGCAAGATCGTTTCGGAGACTGTCAAGGCCATCCCAGGCCTCGACACTGTGACCCGTTACAACACCTTCAAGATCGCGTGGGGCGTGAGCCGTGTTGACTTCTACGTCAACAATGCCACGATCGGTACACAGGCAAACTATATCCACTCCAACACCGAGGTCTCATGGTTGGACCTGCCCAAGGTCGGCTACTACATCTCGCATCACATTGACAGCCAGCGTCTGCTTGGTCCAGTCCCCGAGCTGCCATCTGTCTCATACATCAAGGCTATCACGGTCACGCCAGACGTTGAGTACTGTGACAGCGTGTCGTCGGAGGACAGATGGCATTGGGGTGCCAGCCCACCTCTGCAGTACTTCACCTCCAACTGCACCAACTGGCGTCCAGAGTGGATCTACAACGACTCGATTCAAGAGCCATGGAGAGACGAGTCTCTGTCCTTCCACAACAATCAATCATCCGACATGACTCATCGTGGAAAGTACGCCTTCCAGTTCGACTTGAAGCCCAACACTCAGATCTACTTCAAGAACAAGACACCATTCCTCAGAAACAAGTACAAGTTCCTTTCGTTCTGGATCAATGGTGCCGCATTCGCCGGCCAGCAACTCCAAGTGTGGGCCACATCCAATCGTACCAAGGTCGGCTCGGTCAGTTTGAATGACTATATCCGCGGAGGCATGCAGATGAACACATGGTACCACGTCCATATCCCACTCAGAAAGTTCCAGGTCAACCCGCCATCGATCAAGACATTTGACGGCTTCCTCTTCACCGAGGTGGTCAAGGAGTACACCGGTATCATCTACTTGGACGACATCCAGCTAAACAACGGATCGGTCTGCATGCACGACCTCCAGAGCATCTATAAGAAGGGCAAGTTGTCCGACTCGGTGGCATCATACTCCTACGGATCGATCGACCTAAAGAACACTGAGGTCCGCTTCCAGGAGGGCCAGACCCTGTCCTGGGTCGTCCACCCATCGTCCAAGGTGGTGCTCAAGTTCAAGAATGATACGGGCAACGATGACTCGTATGATGGTATCGTTCTGGCACTCTACTATGCGCCAAATTCCCGTTTCCAGTATCCAAACGGTGACCAAGGTGATGCCCCACCACGCCAACTGCAGGCCAACATCGCCCTGACTGTCGAGGGCACTGGACCAGTCCAACCACTCGGTCTGGCAGAGTATGTTGGTGGTGAATTCCCCGTCAACCAATGGATGACCCTGTTGATCCCCTTGTATGACTTTGGTATCTGGGAAGGTGCCAAGATCGATGGTATGAGGTTTGGCTCAGACATCAACGAGATCCAAGGCACATTCTATATTGGACGTGTTGACAAGGCCAAGTGGGTGGACGCCCCTCACGATGAAGACTCTGCATCAACTCGCCTTACCGCCACCAGCCCACTCCTTATGCTACTTGGCACATTGATCATGGTAACACTACAGCTATTGATCTAAACAAATGAAAGAATTGGAGATAGATAGAATATAATAATACATAATAATAAACATTGTTTTGTTTGTGCTAATTAATTAATTAATTAATATCTGAGGAATGGTCGATTGTCATTGTCGTCATCGTCGGATGATGAGTCTATGACCGTGGCCGATGATGTGACGCCATTGGATAGATGTTGCTGTTCGGATGGCGACACTATGGGTGGCGGGATATGCACCCCATTGATGTTGTTGTTGGATGTCTTGATGTTCTTGCCCGAGCCTGTAAGGAATCTGTTGTTTGAGCCGCTGCTGGACATTGACATTGACTTTGACATTGAGTTGTTGTTTGTCTTGTTGTTACTTGTTCGCAACATATGTTGTTGATGTCGTTTGTTATTGATCCTTCCATTACTATTATTAAGATTGATTGATGATGACTCCAAGTCATCATCTTCATTTCCAATCATATTCTTTCTAAATACATGTGCATTATATTCGTCTGTCGTTGCCTTTATCGCAATATCATATGCAGTCTTGCTTATTCTGTTGGTGTAATTGAGTGATTGAGTGAGTGAGTGAGTGAGCGAGAGTGATGTTAGACCGCGACCAATGTGGAAACATACCGCAATAGTTGACAAGTCTCTGATTGGACTCTGGCAGCAAAGTCTGGAATGAATTGATCGGTGTTGAGTGCGTTGAGGCCCAGCGTGGAGAATGGACCACATTCACTTTGGAATCCTTCATTTCCTGAACGAATCTCCAACTTGCCTTGCAATACAATTGTGAAGAACTCATCGTGAACACCTCGTCTGTAGACAAATGTGTCGCCCTTCTTTGGCCGTTCATAGTCCACCACGTCCGTACCCTTGCCCGCCAACATATTGGAGAAAGCATTCTCTGATATCAGCTTGGATGAGAACTCTGGCATGCATCCATTGAGGAATGAGTATATCGCCTTGACCTGTTGTGATGTCAGTCTGCCAGTCGTCGCCGTAGACCTTCGTTGGCTTTGGAAGCTTCCAATCGTCCTGTAGTCTACATAGTTTGTTGTTTGATCTGTGCGAGCGGACAAGGTGTAAGTGAGTGAGTGGAGTGACTGAATGATTGAGTGATCGCGATCATACCATCAGCTTCATCAAAAATATCATCTTGTAGTATCTCCTCGAGTACGTCTTCAAGACATACGATACCAATGTTCTCGTAGTAGGGATCACCATCACCAGTGTTGTTGACCTTGTGAACAATGGCCATGTGTGACTTGCCCGTCTTGAACTCGTTGAGCATCTGTTCCAGCGGTGTATCATGCCATGTCTTTAACAACTGTCTGTGGAACATGCCGAGTACCGTGCGCAGTGGTACGTTCTCCTCGGGATTGAGTATGACCAGGTCTCTAATGTGTAGACATCCGACAATATTGGTGCGATCGCCCTCGTACACAGGCATCCTGCTGTGTCCATTCTCCAAGATTGACGTGAGCACCTGTATGTCGAGCTTGGTCTCAATGTCGAGCATTGTGACATTGTCAATCGATGTCATGATGTCTGAGACGGTTTTTGAAGCAAAGTCCAGCACACCCGAGAGCAGTGTGGCGTCACTTCGCGAGACGCCACTCTCTAGTGAGTGCGCGCTGTGTATGTCCAGCAGCTTCTTGAGTTGCTGCCTGCTGTAGATGGTACCCATCTCGCTGCCCAGTATCAGGTCGAGCGCCTTGCTGATCGGGTAGGAAAAGGGGAAGAAGATGCAGATGAAGATGTACACGATCCAGATAGTGTGTGCGCCAATGGCCAATGCATGACGGGCGCATGTCGCCTGCGGTATGATCTCGCCCACCAACAAGATGATCACAGTGGACATCATGAAGCCCATTAGACCCGAGTCTGTGATGTCTGCCATTAGAATGGCCAACAAAGAGTTGACCGATACATTGCCCAACAACAATGTACACAACAATAGATTGCCTCTCTGTCTAACAGGGTATATTCTCTTTGCATATTTACTCTCTTTAGGTGATCCACTTGCTATAACAATCTGTCATTCATTCATTGTTAGTTTGAGAGAGGGAGTATGAGGTGTACATTCATTTGTACATACTTCTAAACCAGTGATATCTAGTGACATGATACCAAGTGTCAGTCCTGCAAACAGACCAGAGAGTGCAACCAGGAACACTATTGAGGCCCATTGGAATACTATGTATTCTGGTGATGCAGCCATCACTGTTGTTATAAAGTACTTAAATAAATATCAAGTATGTGTATATATATAAATATATTGAATAGTCAGTTATAATATAATGTTTGAATGAACTTTTGATTGATTTGATGTTGCTGTTCAGAGTTTTAGACGAAGGGGTGGGTATGATGCAAGGATAGAATGAACCAACCACGTCGAGATCGGTCCAACGAACTTTCAGGTATGCCTGGTACTGAAGTTGTGACTTTACTGTTGAGTTGATAACATTATTAATATTATGATATATATTATACTACAATGATCCCAGTTGACTGTTATCATCCTTGTTCTGGGTACTACCCTCAAGATCGATCTTGCCCCACCTGGGTGATAACACATTCGCTACATCCCAAAGTTAACATCACTTTTTCGTTCGTCTTTATTGTTCAAACTCGAGTGCACTTACTTAATAGAGATAAAGATAATAAATCATGTCAGAATCAAAGCCAGTTCTCGCTGAGAACTTACAGAGACTCAAGGTATGGCCCTATGCAACTCAGCTCAACTCAAATGCAATGCAATCATTGTATTACTAACATCTCAATGTTTATGTGTATGATGATGTATAGTTTATGCAGAGGAGGAAGGAAGCAGAACTACGTGATCAATTACAGAAGGAACAGGAGAAGTCTATACAAGAGTCACATTGGGTTGCCAAGGGGTCATTCGATGGCGAAACACTCACTACAGGCAGTGAGAGTGAGGTCATCGGCTTCAAAAGTACTGGTCGTATGTCATTCGGTAACTTTAATCAACATATTGAGGTATGTACAAACGTATACTGAAGCGATATACAACTCCAACATCTTGTTAACATCATCATCATCATCATTGATTAGAAATTGAACTCTGAAAAGAAGACACCTACTTCGACATCGACTACGACGACATCAACACAGGCAGTAAAGTCAATCGTTAATGGTAGCAAACAAACGACAAAGACAACAGGTAGTTCGGGGGCATCATCATCACACGAGAGCATAGCAACTCAACAGCAGACACTTGAGAAGAAGAAAGAAGAAGTGAAGAAGAGATTGTTGGATGATATCCTGGGTGATGTCAGTCCAACGCCAGACAAGAAGAGCACATCAAGTGATCAATCACAATCAAAGAAGAAGCAGAGGAGATGAATGCCTTCATGTTTGAGTGTTTGTGCATAACAGGGCTTCATCCCTGCACTCACTCACTCATTCGTCGGTCACAACACGCGAGGATGACTCAGCGAGCAAACGATGGATGGATTGATCAAGATTGATTGATTGCCGACGACGGCATGATCATCCATCCATTCAACATGGCTATTAATACTACAATGGTGCCTCAACGATGCATTTAATCAAGTCACTGGCCACCAGCCTATCCAAGCACTGTCCAATGTTGTGCATCGATTCATCGCGACCATATCTCGAAACCAGATCAAATATAGCTGTTGCTCCATGTCCAATATCTATATCTTTCTCCAACTTGATGTCCGCATCATGCTCATCATTGTCATTATCCTTCCTAACTCCACATATTATTATAACCTTCTTCTGGTTTTGCCTGCCATAGTCCAAGAACTGTAGTTGATTAATTGGTAAGTTATTGAGTGATTGATTGAGTGGATGAGTGAGAGACATACCTTTGATACAGCCTTGCCCTCTAATGATGATCGATCAAAACATCCTTCGCCTGTGATGATAATGTCAGCTTGCTTGATCTTGTCCTCTACATTGATGAGTTGACAGACATAGTCGATGCCCTTCCTTATGCGCGCGTTGAATATGGATACGAAGCCGCCGGCCAGACCACCAGCAGCCCCAGTGCCTTCAACCTGACTTATGTCCACTGGAAACAGTTTGTTCAAGTTGATCATTCCACGCTCGAGACGTACGCGTTCCTCAGAGCTGGCACCCTTTTGTTTGGCAAAGATGTTCACAGCACCCTTGGGTCCGACGAATGGTGACACGACATCAGTCGAGAACTCGAATGTTACACCTTTGAGACGTTCCAGGAGATCGTTGTCAATAACGACTGACTCGAGTTGCTCAAGGTGTCTCCCATATATTGTATCAGGTTGCTCACCATTGTTCAGAGTGACCTTGACACCAAGTGCATTGAGTGCACCTAGTCCACCATCGTTGGTGGCTGATCCACCTGCGCCAATGATTATCCTTTTCAATCCATTCGTGTTTATCGCATGAGATATCAGTTCGCCTGTGCCCTTTGTAGTTGTATTCAGAGGGTTCCTTGACTCTGATGGTACCAGCTCAATACCAGAAGCCAAAGCCATCTCAACAACACCAATGCCACTATCCTTATTGTATCCATACATTGACTCAATCTTATTGCCAAGAGGTCCTTAATGTATGTTTGATTGATTGATTGATCGAATGAGTGAATGCAGTTTGATTGATTGAATGAATGAACTAATGAACACCATACCTGTTACAATGCAACGTTGTATAGTGAGATCAAGGGGAAGTGTCAATGATTTGAGGAAGCCTTCACCTCCATCACTAATAGAGATCACATCGATATCAAGGGAACAAGTCTGCTCCAGCCAACTAGATTCAATAGACTTTGCCAACAAGTCACCAACCTCCTTCGAACCAATACAATCCTTGAACTTGTCAAATGCAATCAGTATCTTCATTTGTCTGTATGTCTGTCTTTGTATCAATGGTCGATGGGTAATTGAAAAGGTCCAAGTTATTGGATGTTCTGTGATCATCTGTTTTGTTTCTGTTTTGTTTCATGGAGTTGGATAATGTGTGCCCATGACCCATAAATGTGATTGATGACGTGTAATTCATGCTCATTATTCCTGGTCATAGGAATGATCAACAAGGTCGTCTTACAGCAATCACTACCAAACTTCAAACTTTATAACTGAAATCCCGAAGACCTGTTCCAACAAATCCTTTTTATCTTGTTATATATGTCTGGATCTATCCCATTTGTTGGTTATTGAGACTTTATAATCGGTTGTCCCATGGTACCACGGTGAAGCCTGGTAATTACATCACCAGATAGGGCAGAGTCTACAATGGCTGGAACATCATCCGGTGTTACATAGCCATACCAATGACCATGTGGGAATAGTAATACATTGCCAGCATACTTGTGTCCACCAACATGTGATATACCAAACACCTTTACATCATTGACTCCTCGACTCTTAATCTCCTTCTTAATGGCATCGACCAATATCGGTCCACAGAAGCCGCATCGGGCGTCCCTCTGTCCATGTGTGCATACATATATATATCTCCCCTGTATGTGATTGGTTAGGATCATTCATGCATGGTGTTGTTCGAGGTAGGGATGTCTCTTACATTGATCGGCTCATAGTCGATATTGCTTGGGAATGATTGAGTGTCCAATGTGTTGTTGTTGGCAAAGTAGGTGAGAACATGCTCCATTGATGCCGCGTTGATGTTGCGCAGCTTGATCATCTCGGGGAATACCAGGATGTCAAAGTTGTCCATGTTTGAAATGAATGGAGAGATCGTTGTTGACATGTCCGATGTTGTAATGGACGCGGTGGAGGTGGAAGAGTTGTTGGAGTTGGAAGTGGAGGTTGAGTTGTCCTGGGATGTGTCAATGCCTGTGAATAGTGATGGTCTAAGTTGTTGTCGTTCATGTCTCTTGATGACATCGTAGAGTGAGGACATGCCAGGTGATAGCATGTTTAACTTGCTTGGCCAGAGATGTGAAGGTGTATCGCTGCAACATATGAAGTAGTGTCTTCCGTATTCCTCGATGGTATTGTTGATTGGCAGTCTGTTCATCATCTCTGGTCGACAGAAGCCACATGTTGAGTTCATATCTATACTGTTACTGTTACCATTGTTGTTGTTGTCATTGTTGTTAACATTTGTTATGTTGCGTCTTTGCGATGATGACGACGATGACAATGAGGTGGAGACAATGACTGTGGCGCTGTCTTTACCTATGCTGCTGATGCTGCTGCTAGACACATGAGAATTGTTTGAACGATCGGGAGAGATTGGTCGATGTGAAGTAGGACTAGCATCGTAACTCTCAAGTACAGGTACTGTACTAAAGTGTCTATATATGATTGACAATGCACCTATACACGTTGCCACTGTTAGTACTTTACTCATTCCCATTATCTCGCAACTCATTGATTCGATGGATTATGTAGTTATATTATATATGTATGTAGTTATAAAAAGATAGATAGATAGATGGTGATAACAACATACTTTGTTTGAATGGAGTAGATGAAGTTAGAGTGGTAAGTGGTAGTGTTGGCGCCACACTAGTTGTGAGTTGCCGAGCGCTACACATCACAATGTGTTGACTATGAGTAAAGACAGGTAATCGAGTGATCATTCTATATGTTATTTGTATCTGTACACTGTGCCAACATGAATGAATGACTGACGTGACCGACCAGAGTCGACCGAACATTGTAAAGTATAAATCCGGAAAATGACCATTTATGGAAGTTTCGTGAGTCCATCCATCAATGACGTCATTCCCATGGCAAAAGAGCGAGGCCAGCTGTACATCAATCATAGTTTATTATATTCTTGGTGAGCTAGGTGTAGGGTTCTGCTGTAGCTTGGTGAGTGAAGTACTCTATCTCGCAACTTCTTCAACTATTGCTGCTGTTGTTGCTTCTTTTGTTGTTGTTGCAATTGTTTCGCGGTGGTCTTCTCCAAGAGTGCGACCTTGATTTGGTTCTTGACCAACTCGACTTGTTGATTGTATATCTTCAGGTTCTTCTCGTAGACGGCCTTCTCCTTCTCCACCATATCATAGAATGACTTTTTCTCGTGCTCTGACAACTCCTTCCACTTCTCACCGGCGCTGACCATCAACTCTCCATACTTGACATTTGGATTCAACTTTCTCAAACTCATCACATAGTGCAAGTAAGCTGTGATTGGCTTCTTTGGCTTGGTTGGCAACTTTTCATTCTCCTTCTCTACCTCCTTCTTCATTTCAATCGCCTTGGCTGCATAGCTCTATTGTTAGTGAAGTGAGTGATGATGACATTGGTAAGTAGGTGTGGCCGGCCGGACAAGTGTTGTAGGGTATGGTAAGGGTACAATACATACCTCCTTTGCTGAGTTATCCAGCTTGGCCCAGGAGGTGGAGATGGTTGAGAGTGAGGCGCCTTTGTTTGAGGCGAACTGCTCTTTGATATAGAGGGTGTAGGCACTTGGTCCACGAGCTGGCTTCAATTCCTTGTCCACCATATTGATGAGCTTGAGTTCCTTCTTTGACATGCCTGGGTCGACCTTGGAGGACTTCTTTGATTTGGTTGGTAAATGATTGGATTCTGTTGACTCTTGTACTGGGACAACTATCTTCTTTACCTTTGTGGTCTTTGCTTCTGTTGCGGCTACTGTTGTTTGCTTCTTTGGTGCAGTTGAGTAGTTGGCCATACCCATCCAGAGTATGCCTCTGCTCTGTGGTGTGTACATTGCAGACCTTGATACTAGTGACATTGACAACTTGAGTGATGATGATGACATTATTATTATTGTTATTTATTTATGTACAAATGTTTATATGTATAATATAGATACAAGGGGAGAGAGAGATAATGAGAAGTACAAAGGTGTGATGAGCTTATTAATAAGTGTGACTTCACTTCAATTAATCAAACAATCAAATAAATATCTCTTTTGCAATTTGGACTACTTTCAGTGAATGACATCAAATAAGTGAGTGTGATGATGTCCTTTGAGGATCATACACGTAATGCACTTGTAGATCAAGTAATAATAGATAAGTTGAACTACAAAACATGTATTGTTATGCCATTACCATGATGAGGCCTGATGATGGGTTGTATTGGGAAGGCCCAAGCCCAAGCCCAAGCCTTGGGTCATTAGAAATAGCGAGTTTGCAGATCGGCCAACTCCATTTTGAGGTTGTCAATGAGGTTGCCTCTCTCTTGTCTAGCCATCTCAATGACCATAATCAGTTGCTTGATGGTTATGGTTGTGCCCTCTGGGAAGCAAGCCTTGGTGGCTGCGTCAGCTTCGCTTGAAGAGAACACGTCGAGCTCCAACAGCACATTCTTAAACTCCTCGGGCCTGGTGATCGATGGCACGTTGAGAGCAGTGGCAAAGCACTCGTCCAGACCAAGATCTCTGATGGCTTCGCGATTCGATGTCGTTGCCAACACCAACAGCTTGCGGCCACTTGGTGGTGTTCTCTTGAACAACACCATCAATGTCTGAAGGATTGTATTGGAGAAACGTGGTCCAATTGGGACAAACTCAATCAATCTCTCAATGTCATCAACTACAATGCAGCTAAGTGGTGATCTGTATGAGTCTTCGAATATCTATGTTGTTGTTGTCGTCGTGGCGTATTCGTTAGTGTGACGGATAGTTCCAATCAATCAATCAAATATATATATAACATACCTTTGTAATCTTGGCAGACTTGGCTGCCTCGGTGAAACCGACAAGGTCATCGGGACTGATGATACGAATGTATGGGAATCCAGATTTGGAGGCAAGAGTGGAGGCTAAAGATGATTTACCAGAGCCTTGCTTGCCTGGCAGCAGGACAGAAACCAATGGTGTGCGGCTAGAGTTACGCACTTGATCAATGAATGCTTGGCCAGATGCCTGAATCTTCTCAAAGGTTGGACCGAACTGGATGATGCCGTTGATTGCGTAGTTTCTGAACTGCTCCTCATCCACACCGAACGCTGGCTTGATGTCGCGCAGGGCACGGTTGAAATCGCTGGCGTTGACGTTGAGCTCCTCGGGCTTGAGCTGGACGTTACGGATGTTCTTGGTGTCGACCTGGCGCGCAAAGGCATATGAGGTGGCTGCCTTGACGACACCCTCTATCTCAGCACCACTGAAGTTCTTAGTGTGAGCGGCCATGTAGCGCAAGTCGACGTCTTGAGACAGCATCTTGTTGGCCATCATCTTGGCAGTGTGGATCTTGAAGATCTGCTCACGGCCTGGCTCGTCGGGAAGCGAGATCTCGACGTGCACCTCGAGTCTGCCTGGACGGAGCAGGGCCTCATCGATCATGTCCTTTCTGTTGGTCATACCAATGACCAAGATGTTGTTCAGCGACTCGACACCCTCGATCTTGGCCAACAGCTGGTTGACGATCGAGTCGTTGACACCTGCGTCTCCAGTCTTTGTTCCTCTAGTCTTACAAATTGAGTCGATCTCATCAAAGATGATCACATGCAGCTGTGAGTCATCTCCTCTCTGCTTGTACTCAATCTCTGCGTCCTTGAACAGGTTTCTGATGTTCTCCTCGGGCTGACCGACATAGCGACCCAACACCTCTGGACCAGAGACGATCTTTGGCTCGCGTCCATTCAACATCTTGCTGATCTGTCTGGCAATGAGCGTCTTTCCAGTTCCTGGTGGACCAAAGAGCAGGATACCCTTGACGTGCTGCACACCCATCTTGGCAATGATGGCGGGAGGGTAGATTCTCGAGGCAAAGGCACGACGGAAGATGTCCTGGAACTCGCGGTCCAGACCTCCGATGCCCATGTTCTGGAAGTCCCACTCCTGTTTGAAGATCTCCTTGGTAACCATTGGGCCATTGGACTCGAGATCCATCGAGCCGTTCTCCATCTTGACAAGGATCACCTGTGTCGTGGTGCTGAGCAAACCCTGCTTGTTGAGGGGGTCGCCACTCTCCTTGGTCAGCTCGAGCTTGGACACCTGCAACTTCATGTTGCATTGGTCAAAGTTGATGTACATCTGCTGTCCCTCTGTGAAGTACTGGTTGGCATAGTCTCTGATGATGTGCTGTGCGATGAGCTTGGCATCGTGCTTAACAGATGACTTCTTTGCAGCCAAGTAATCAATCTTGAATGTTAACGTTGCAGCCAACAATGGCTCAGGGTCATAAGCATGAACATTGAGCTCATCCTTCAGACCAAACTGTAACCACATCCTATGTGCCTTTGATAGTCCAATATGTCCTGGTGGGATACCATTTGATTTACTAAACATGGATTGTTGATTGATTGATCAGTATTCAATTCCATTCATAGACTGATCAGTCGACATAACATACGATGCTGATAGAGTATATATTTCATTGATTGAGACATAGGTTGTGTTYCTCTCTCTTGTCTGCACCTGGAAGTAGGATCTGTTGATAGTCTTGCTCATTCAAAAAGCATCGATTGGTGAAAGCATCTGCTTCAGAGGTGAACTGTGTCACCTTTAATTTGAGGTTCTTATTCATAAAGCTTGCCATATATTAATGATATATTATTAATGGTGTTTTATATATATATATATATAAAGATAAAGATAATAATTATTAAAGATAGAGTGAACTAACTATAACTGTTGTTGTAGATAATTCGAATGAAATGATGTGTTTTAGATTCTTTCATTCATTATCCTTTTGTTTGTTTTGCTTGTGCTCAAAGGGGTTGTGTTGAAGTTTGAAAGTTCTTCAACGAAGTACACTGACGTCAGTGTGAATGAGTCATTGGTCCCAGGACGACCGACATATTCGAGTTGAGGGAAGATCACTCAATCATTCATTCAATTTCAATTATAACAGACATATTGTTATTATTATTATCGAGACAGATAGATTATTTATTAATAAACTCGAATGAACAGAAGTCGTTCCCAACCCATCAATCCAACAAGTCATGAGTTGTTCAAATCGATGACATTTGAATAATATCAAAGTGTCAACATACTGACTGACAGACAAACAGAGAGAAGTTAATTCGGTGTGATGTTGGAGTGAGATTGACAACTGAGTCATTCAGGGTTCGATGATTCCATTTACACAAGTAGGGTTAGGGTTACACACCCATTATGGCCTTCGTTTCGTATCACCGCGGATTATTAATTAGGGGGCACGCGCGAAGACCTGTCCATAAGTCAAGGGTTGTCATTGTGTAGCGAGTGGACTCGACATGAGTTGGACCAACATCTATTTAAACATACACTTAACATGTTGTTGACACTCCATCTGTCTGCTTCCATTGAACATACACACATACTTAAAGTGAGTTATATATTACTCATTGCCAAGTCCAGCCCCAGCCCCAGCCTTGCCCTGCACTGTCCATCCCTCTAACCCATCAGATATTTTGATCATCTCACGACACTACACACGACACTACCCCATGTTTAGAGTGATCAGAAAGCTGTCTACACTTTCATTATCCTCATCTACAACACCATCATCAATCAGATACTACTACTCTGCTACTTTATCTCAACAACAACAACAATCAAGAAGAATGCCTTACATTGATATTCAAATGGACGACGGATTGGTCTGTGACGCTTACGTCTCACAGCCATCGGCAGAGGTCGCCGCTGGAAAGAAGTTGCCAGCAATCCTCTTCTTCATGGACGCCATCGGACTGCGCCCACAGATTGAGAAGATGGTGGACCGCATCGCTGAGCAGGGCTACTACGTGTTTGCACCAAACCTCTACTACCGCTCGGGTCGCGCCCCCATCATCCCCAACTACGCCGACTTCCTCTCGTCCAATGAGAAGCGCGGTGAGTTCTTCACCCTGTTGCAGCCAGTCATGAAGGCTTTCAACGCTGACATGTGCATCAAGGACACACTCAAGTACATTGCCCACATCGACAGCCAGCCCAACGTTGTGCCACAATGTCGTCTGGGCATCACCGGCTATTGCATGGGTGGTCTCCAGGCCTCGATCATCGCCGGCACCTACCCAGAGAGGTTCTCAGCACTGGGCTCATGGCACGGAGCCGGTTTGGCCAACCCAGCCAACCCCAAGAGTCCACATTTCCTCGCTGGCAACATCAAGGCCGAGTGCTACTTTGGTCATGCTGACAATGATGCCAACATGAATGCTGATGCCATAAAGCTCCTCGAGCAATCCCTCACCGCCGCCAATGTCAAGTACACCTCCATCATCTACACTGGTGCCATGCACGGTTACACCATGGAGGATACCACTGTGTAAGTATTGATTGATTTGATTGATTGATTGATTGAGCGAGTGAGTGATCAGCAGTGTCTAACTTATGTCCAATCATCCAAACATATAGCTACCACAAGGAGGCCACCGATAAGAAGTGGATCGCACTGATGGACTTGTTCGAGAGGAATGTCAAGGTGCAAGCATCTGCCTAATCAATCCAATCAAACATGGAATAAACAAAGTTAAAGTTCATCACTAATTCAAAGAGTTGCTGTTGATGATGCTGGGGCTGAAGGCCAAGGCCAAGGCCAAGACCAATAATATGGACTTGTATTAAAAAAGGATCAGTGCATGACGCTACTCGATGACTATTGGGTTGTTGACTGTGTCGCCCACATCCATCATTGGTCGATATCGCTTGAATGGTGGCGAGGAGGCTGAGTAGGCCGAGGTCGCATAGCTAGACTTGCGCTTCATGTTGTAGTAGGTGGCTAGTTCGAATTCCGGTTCAGAGTAGGAGCCGCCGCTGCTTGGCGACGACTCGTAGAACGCGTCAAACGATGAGATGTCGTCCAAGTCTGACGAGCTGGTGATTGTGTCTGGTGATTGATAGTCATCACTAGGTGAAGATACATTGGATTGATCCAACTGATGTTGTCTTTGTTGTTGTCTTTGTTGATGTTGATGTTGGTGTTGTAGTAGTTGTTGCTGTTGTTGCTGTTGTAGTAGCTGTTGTTGTTGTTGATGATGTAGTAGTGTTATATATTGATAAGGTTGTTGAGGTTGTTGTTTCTTGTGTTGATGTTGTAGTAGTTGTTGTCCATGTTGTGCTATATATTGTTGCTGAGGTTGTTGTTGTTGAGATGGTCGATGTTGTTGCTGTTGTTGTATAGGTTGTATCGGTTGTATAGGTTGTGGCTGTTGATTGTTGTTGACAAAGAATTGTGATAGGATACGCTTGGAGATGGGCAGGGGAGAGTTGATCTTGGCGAGCTTGACAGGACGCGTGGTGAGCGATGCGGTGATCATTTGTGAGGGCGGCAGCGCGGATGGCGACTCCTTGAACCACGGGTGATTCAACGCCTGGCGACACGTGATGCGCTTCCTTGGATTGAGCACCAACAACTTACTCAGCAGGTCGAGTGTGACCTCGCTGTGGTAGTTGATGGTGGATAGGTCGCGTATCTGCTTCTGAGCGTAGCGACGTCGCTTGTAAGGCTGGAAGCCGGGCAACGAGCGCACGCCTGGCCAGATCTGCTCGGTGGGTGTGCCAAACGTTCGGAATATCAGATCGAGCTGATCCTCCTCGTTGCTGCCGGCAAACAGATAGCCGCCACTGAGCATCTCGGCCATTATACAACCGACGCTCCAAATGTCCACCTCGGTGCCATACTCCTTGACGCCCATCAGCAACTCGGGTGGACGATAGAACAATGAGATCACCTGATTGGTGAGATTGGGATTGCCCTGAAATGTCGTGAAGCCAAAGTCCGCCAACTTCAAGTTAAACCTAGAGTCAATGAGTAGATTGGATGCTATGGACTTGATGTTAGATTGATTGTTTGGTCGATTGATTGATTGAATGATTGATTGAATGCATACGTTTGATGTCCAAGTGCATGATGTTCATGTCGTGGCACTGTTCCAGGCCGTTGAGTAGCTGTCCAACAAAGTACTTGATGCAGGCCAATGACATAGTGTTCTTCTTTGGTGAGATGAACTTCCACAGGTCGTATTCGATATACTCAAAGACGAGCACAAGTTTGTTATCTGTTGTTGTTGTTGTTGGAGAATGAAACAAGGTTAGCAACCTATCTAATCGAGTACCAAGTGACTCAAACATACCATTGGTGTAGAAGTGATCGGTCAACTGAACTATATTATTACAATCCTTCAGCTTACTCAGGTACTTGACCTCCACTGGTACCTATATTGTTTGTTTGATCGATTGAATGATTGAGCGTTAGGGATGGAATGGTCATGCCCGATACCTATCGGACTGTTTAATCAAAGGATCGGAGATACATACGCCATTCTCCATATTCATCACTGATATGACCTTGAGTGCTACAGACTTCTTTGTCAGCACGCTATGAGCTTTATACACCTTACTATTTTGTCATCAATCATGAGAGAGAGGGAGGTTAGTCGTCTGTTCCAAGTCTGATTGATTGAATGGCCATCATACATACCCATATGAACCAGAGCCTATAAGCTCTAATATTTGATAAGAGTCCATTATCTATCTATTTAGTCAACTAGTTGAGGTGAAGAGAGTGATATGATGAGTGTGAGTTGTCCTGATGATGCTGCTTGTTTGGAGAAAGAATGTTGAAGATGAGGAAGAGGAAGAAGTAATAGGACAAGGTCTGTTGGTTGGTATTGGGAGAGGAGGAGTAGGAAAATAAGAAGAGTTGGCAAAGGATGGCAAGGTCAAGGGCAGTCGACTTGTGTCTTTGGAGTCGTCTGTCTGTCTGACTGGCTGGCTGACTGTCCCTTCGATCTTTCAAGTGGTCCAACGTTGATACTGCTGCTCGCAAAGTGTGTGTTATGTTGTGTGTGTTGCGTTGTGTGTGTTTGTTTCTTTGTTTGTTTGTGATGTAGTGTGTCCAGCGACACAGTTGGTTTGTGAGTTAGAGGTAGAGAGAGGTAGAGTTAGAGAGAGGGATAGCTGCTACCTTGTTGTTGGTGGCCTTATTGGTGTTTGTGTGAGAGAGGTGAGTGAGAGAGGAACTTTGTGTGTGGAGTATCGGAGAGACTGTGAGAGGCTAGCACCCAAATTTTGAGTGAGAAGTGCCTGAGGTTGTGTGGGTCCAGTGTTTGCTCTAGAGTATTGTGCGACAATCTCGTGCGTGAGGTTGAGACGCACCATTCGTCTTGCACCAGAGACCTAAACAAAGCCAAAAACAAGGCAAAACCAAGTCGCATGCACGTCCCAACAAAACACAGATATTTGGACTTAAGTCGTCGCAGGACACAAGACAACAACAACCTCTTCGTTGTACTTATTACCCAAAGGTTGTAAACACACAAAGAACAAACAAATAAGATGGAATAGTAGTAGTTGTAGTTATTGTTGTTGTTGTTGGATTTATTGAATGACAGCTGGGAATCCTTTAAAGACCCACCTTTCCAAACCTTCATCATACCTGAAGAATTGCCTATCCTTCTGGTCGGTGGGAGTACTCTTCATTCTCTTCCTCTGCTCATCTTCAATGTCCTTCTTGGCTGCATCAGACGATGCCATATCCCCTTGTATAATATAGTTTGTCACTTCCTTCCAGACACTACAATGTGATTGAAATTGTTAGTCACAATCATGACACATTAGGAGCAAGGGAATTACATACTTTAGAGAAGCAAACTGGTCAGGTTGTCGTGGATATTGTGATTGGCATGCTTGGAGCTTGCTGACGTCCAACAATACAGTGTCTGTTGGGCTGTGATGATGCTTGCGTGACTTTAACTTCTTCTTTATCTTCTTCTGTTGGTGGTCAATCCAATGAATAGAGCAAGCATTAGTATGTATGACATGGTCGAACAAACTGTTTGAGTGTAACTTACGGCATTCTCTCCTTCAAGGTATTCAATGTTAACAATACTGTTTAGATAGCCACCGATGTAGGCTTGGCTCTCCTCGACACCCTTCTCTTGGTTGGTCACATTGATGTCGCCCTTGACAAACTCATTCTTGTCAAAGTGCAGAGTGGCCGATGTGTCTGATGCCTGACACATGATATCGACGCAGTCCGTCCAATGAATGGATCTTGTTCCGAATATGACATTCTTGACAATGGCATCTGGCAGACCCTTATCAATTATATACACCTCCTTGGTGACCTGATTATTGGCACCAACAACTGGCAAAGCAATGATAAGTGATCCACTCGTCACAATGGACACTGAGTTCATGTGGAACTTGGCTGAGAATTGTACATTGCACTTATGGTCATATATATATGAATGTAAGTATGTACATTGATTGATGAATATTTGAATAAATGACATACCTCAATGCTAATACCCTCTGTTGTTTCAATGTAGAAACAGGACAGAGGAGGATGATGACAGACTTGTTCGGCCAGGAATCTCGCAGTGGCAGGTCTATCTCCTTCACCTGAAGGGTATCTGACAAAACATTGATGGTTCTCTCCTAACAATGCATTATATGGCTTCTTGGTGAACTATATTCATAATCAAACAATATTAATATATAGCTATTCCCAACTCTAACCATCCTTCCATCCCATAACACAAACATACATTTCCATCTCTTAATGTTGCCAAGAAATATTGAACTAGTACAGCCATCCTCCTTATTGGATATGGTTCATGGATTGCACTAATTGACATATTAGTTTCCAACTATCCATTAATCAATCCAATCATTCAATATTTATACATACTCTGATAGCAAGTGTATATATTTGAGATACCTGGATGCAGCAATTTCCAGGACAGAGTATGGCATCAAGAATATAGAAGGCATGCTGACCCTGTTTGTTGTTTGTAAAGGAACAATAAATATTGTTAATATCAATTGAAATTTCCTGTCTGAACTGACTTGATATTGATATTACTTAGTTAATTCCTGGCCCAATGACAATTGAGATATGAAGCTCTTTACAGCTCCCATTATCGATATTTCCCTGTTCTCCCATTCTCCATGCGTATCAGCATAGGATCGAAGAGATGGATCAGCTTCCAAATTATTATTCATCTCTCTATTTCTAATATATATATAAGTAATAATAATAATAATAAATGTTTAACTATATTACAATAAAAGGTTTGAGGGATACCAGATTTCTAGACGAGAGAGACCAGGTCTTAGATATTATTATTAAAGCTATGAATATGTATCTGTGTATGTGTGTATGACCAAGTCAGTGTGTATGTGTGTCCAAGAATAAACGAGTGCAAAGGGCTTAACTAATGAAGTGCACTCACCGAGTACAGAAGTCGACCTTTTAAAGATGTCATTCGGGTTATTTGTGTTTGTGTTTGTGTTTGTTGTCTCTCATTGTGTGTGTTTGAATAGAAGTGTGTGTATGGGTGTATTGACCAGGATGATGTCACCCACTCACTCACTCCTTTCATTCCATGGACGTCAATGGATGGAGCTCATAAGCTTATGAACGAGTGAGTGAGTGAGAGAGTGAAGGAATGAGTCTGATACGTATCAGTCGAACCTTTTGGAAGTAAATAGATCTGTTGGCGCTACAATGGTTACTCGATGTCTCTCACCACAGACTAGTCCAGTCTCTCACCATTCGATGAATTAAAGCCCAGTCTGAATGAATCATCTTAATTGTCCATCATCATCATTATCATTAATTATTAAAGTTGATCGATCATAGTGATGATCAAACAACCTATGATTATAATTATATTTTATCTGTTGTGTAGTTTGTGTGTTGTTGACAGTATGATGATGGATAATAGAACTTTGCAAAGTCAACAAGAGTGTGGCTTCCAAACAACAACTCATCATCATTACCTGTTTCTCAATGAAATCTGCAAAAAGTGACTAATTCAATTGTTTTTTCAGATGACAATGAATCTTTTGTTTGATTCGACTTTAGACTCGAACGACCTACATGATTGATTGGGCACATCATTGTTGTGTTAACATATACAGATACAGATACATACATAATACATATAATATACAGATAAGATGTCATCATCACTACTGAGGAGCAAGGTCACTGGCTCACTTCTCAGCAGAATGACTGCAGGAAGTCGAATCAACAACAGATTATATCCTTATGGAAGTGTCAGTGCGACTACTCTAACAGGACAATCCAATAATAATAATAATATACAGTCACATAAATTTACAACAATATCATCAACAACTACATTTACCTCATCAACAACATCACCATCACAATCACAATCAACATTATACAGTCAATTAAATAACAAAAGATACTTCTTTACTAATCCATTCAGTGGAGGTAATATGAATGAGAATGATAACAAGAACAAAGATAAGAAGCAGAGCAAGAAAGAGGACGACTCGAAAAATGACAAGGACGAAGACGACAATGACAACGACAATGACAAGGACAAGAAGAACAAACAAAAGAAGGAAGATCCATTATTCTTCAAAGTCATCAAGAACACATTCTGTATGTTATATCACATTGATCATGATTGAGTGCACTCAAATACTAACTGATGATCAATGAATCAAACAACAACAGTGGCATCGACTGCAGTGTTCACTGGAATGTTCGCTTATATCAGTTGGAAGATGAACCAGGAGGAGGCATTCACTGATTATCATACGTTCAGTTCTGAGATACTTCCATTGGGCAAGGTGACAAAGGTTCGCATCTCGGATGGTGTGGCGTATATTAGGATCACGACAAGCGAGGGACCCAAGGGCTACAAGATCAACGTGCCCAACCCCGACGACTTCCAGCGCAGACTTCAGCAGTCCCAGGCGGAGCTGGGCATTGAGATGGGCGACCAGGTATTTGCAGAGTTCCCACCCGAGAACCGCGTGTTCCAGGAGGCGCTCAACGTCCTGCCCACCCTGATCTTTGTCGGTGTCATCTTCTACTTCACCAGGAACTTGGGTGGCGTCATTGGCAAGGGCACCGCCAGCTTGTTCTCCAAGAAATCGTCCAAGGTCACGCGCGGCAAGTCCACAACATCATTCAAGGACGTGGCAGGCATGGACGAGGCCAAGGAGGAGATTATGGAGTTTGTCACCTTCTTGAAGAACCCAGACAAGTACAAGCGTCTGGGCGCCAAGATCCCCAAAGGTGCCATCCTCGTCGGTCCACCCGGCACAGGAAAGACGTTGCTGGCCAAGGCCACAGCCGGTGAGTCTGGCGTGCCCTTCTTCTCCATCTCTGGCTCAGACTTTATCGAGATGTTTGTTGGAGTTGGACCATCACGTGTGCGAGACCTGTTCAAGGAGGCCCGCGAAAATGCCCCATGCATTGTGTTCATCGATGAGATTGATGCAGTGGGACGCGCGCGATCAAAGGGCGGCTTCCAGAACGACGAGCGTGAGAACACCTTGAACCAGATGTTGGTGGAGATGGACGGCTTTGGCACTACAGAGGGCGTCATCGTCTTTGCCGGCACCAACAGACCAGATGTGTTGGATCCAGCACTTCTCAGACCAGGTCGTTTCGACAGACAGATCTACGTTGGCGCACCAGACATCAAGGGACGCAAGGACATCTTCCTGGTGCATCTCAAGAACATCAAGTTGGATGGCGAGCTTGAGGACATTGCCAAGAAGCTGGCTACCCTGACACCAGGCTTCTCTGGTGCAGACATTGCCAACGTGTGCAATGAGGGCGCCCTCGTGGCCGCAAGAAAGAACTCATTGACCGCAAACTTCAAGCATTTTGAGGAGGCGATTGAGCGTGTGCTGGTTGGACTCGAGCGCAAGAGCCGTGTTCTCTCACCAAACGAGAGGAACATTGTTGCGCACCACGAGGCCGGTCACGCCATCGCCGGATGGTACCTCGAGCACACTGACCCATTGCTCAAGGTGTCAATCGTGCCACGCGGCACTGGCACCCTTGGCTTTGCCCAGTACCAGCCCAAGGACCAGTACCTTTACACCAAGGAGCAGTTGATCGATCGTATCTGTGTCACTCTCGGTGGTCGTGTGGCCGAGTCCATCATCTTTGGCCGTATCTCGACTGGCGCTCAAGATGACTTGGAGAAGGTAACCAAGATCGCCTCTTCCCAGGTGGTTCACTATGGCATGAACGAGCGACTGGGCTTCATGTCGTTCAAGAAGGAGAACAATGGCGAGATCACAGTGCAGAAGCCATACAGTCAGGCAACATCAAGATTGATCGATGAGGAGATTAGAAAGATCGTGGTGGAGGCTTACGACAGGACTTACGAGCTTCTTACCAGCAAGAAGGACGAGCTACTAAAGGTTGCCGCTGTACTCCTGGAGAAGGAGGTCTTGCTCCGCGATGACATGAGAGAGCTGCTTGGACCACGTCCATTCAGTGAGAAGACCACCTGGGCTGAGCTGACCGGAGAGACCGAGTCGGCCACCGTTGTGGAGTCAACCGTTGCAGCCACATCAGCAACAATCAACGAATCAACAACGACTACTACCGAGTCTGGCAGTGGCTCAGCTACAGCTGCAGCACCATCATCACCTGCCAACTAAATGTTAAAGAACGAACAAACAAACAACCGAACGACTGACCGCCGACCCAAGGACAGGACAAGTGATGAGCGAGACATTATATATATTATTATTGTAATAAATAGGGACAGTCATGGAATGATTCCCAACCTTTTGACCAATCAATCAGTGGACTACTTGTGATTGTTGCTCTGTCTTGATCTTGTTGTTGGCGTTGCGTGGTGGCATCTTGGGATGATTGAGTGATGGCGACAGGAAGAAGGAAGAGACGATGAGCACCACGGCAAACAATGTGAGCATCACAAAGAAGAAGTGATAGTCGAATGGGTAGGGCATGTTGTGACTGACCGTCAGCGCCATCAAAGATGAGCCAATGATGGGACCGACTGTTCGCGAGATCGACACCAAGAACATGCCTATCGAGTTGACGATGGCCATGTCCTTGGGCAGCGCAGAGTTGCTTATCATTACAATGATTGAGATGTAGCCAAACTCGCTACCAAACGATTGGCATAGGTACACGGGGAATAGTAGCACCCAGAATAGAGGAGGATGTGGCACCGGCTGGCCAGGCTGAGTGATAGTGAATCGTGACAGCTCGGGAAGGAAGATCCAGGCGGGCAACACCATGAAGAATGCCAGGCGATATGACTTGACCAGACCGATGCGATTGACCAATGGCGGGAACACAAACGACTGGATGAACAGCGCAAAGATGCCAGCCGTGCTCTGGAGTATTCCGATGTCTCGAGAAGTGAATCCATAGCCGCCACCGGTGGGCAAGCCTGTGATTGGATCGATTGTTCGCGTGATTGGACTCCATACACCAAAGCCTTCTTCAAAAATGGTGAAGTGGAAGCCAATGACCGCGTAGAATATACAGGACATCATCACCTCCCTGTCCTTTAGCAACTGTTTGACCGAGCGAGGTTGATCACTGTTGGCGTCGTCACCATTATCAGCATCCACCTCATCCTGCTCGATCACAATCTGATTGGAGACCAGATCAACATTGTCGTCGGCGACAACATCAATCGTCTTCATTGATACCAACACTATACCTGTTGCATCGGACTCGCCTTCTTGTCCACCGCCATTGTAGTCTGTTTCGACATTGTTGTTGCTGTCTCCACCTCTGTTGACAGATGTTGCGAGCAATTGGAACCTGCGCTTGGTCTGTGAGCTGAGGTTCTTGATCTTCTGGAGCAGTGACATGATCAATGTCTTGGGGGTGGTAGGTCGCTTGCCTGGCGCGGCAGACTTTAGCGTGAATGTCTTGGACTCGCTCAAATAGAAGAATGTGAGGAGGAAGCCAATGATCGAGAAGAAGATACATATGAGGTTTGGCAACAGGTAGGGGAACTTGCACAGCAGGTTGGATGGCGAGCTAATATGTGTTGGATACTGCTTGCACACATTGGACGCCATGCCACCGATTAGTGGCGCACATATTCCACCAATACTCCATGATAGTCCAATGAATGAGAATGCTCGCGCCTGGTTGGATGAATCGGTTATCTCTCCCAACATTGTCTTGGCAACGGCAATATTACCATTCAACAATCCTGCTAGGAATCTGAAGGTGATTGCCATTCCATAACTACGTGAGAAGCCAAAGAAGAACATACACATCATAGATCCGAGCAGGCCACAAATGACGGAAGGTCTCCTACCTTTATAATTTGAGAACCATCCCCAGAAGAATGATGAGAACAACTGTGATGAGTAATATGATGACGCCAAGAATCCAACGTAATATCTGGAATTGGGGATGGGGAGTGTTGGGGAGGGGTGTTAGATGGATGGAATAGTTCCAAGACTGATCAATCCAATATACATACCCGAGTGTCTTGTCATTTGATGTTAGGTGGAAGTCTTCCACCAAGAAGTTAACGTATGGGTAGATTGATTGTGCGTTGATGGCATCACAGAGGATGACGATGAAGATGGAGAATATCTTTAGTTTAGGCAATGGTGTTGATGGCTTGTTAAATCCATCATCACTAGTAGAGTTTACATCTCTTATATCTATCTCTTCCAAACCTATACCGCCACCTCCACCTCCACCGCCTTCTCCATGTCCACCTCCACCATCATTATCACTATTCTCTGATATGTTATCCATTATGTCTTCTTGTTCTTCATCGTGATCCTTTAATGGGATGAGTCCATCGGCATCACCTTCATAGTTATAGTTATCATCTGCCTCGTCCACAAACGTTGTCATAGTCATAGTCGTCGTCGTCGACGATGAATTAGATAAAGATGACATATTATATATCTATATATCTCTTTATCTTTAACTTTATCTGTTTTAACTAATATCTAGATATCTTTTAACTATGTTGTGTAGGATAGATTGATAGATTGGTTACTCAATGGACACGAATCAAACATTGGCTGGACACCTTCGATCAAACGATGCAAAAAACAACATGGGCTTAGAGTCCCAGGCCCAATCAAACGAGAATACAACAACATTTGCGTGTGGGGTGGTGTCACGAGTTTAAAGCTCGCCCATCTTAAGCTGGGATGGGACCCAAAAGTATCCAAAATATCTTTTGGACCGACGCGTTTATGTAACAATGCATTACGAATTTGTTTTAACCGAACAACGTCATGATGTATTGTTGATGTTGTTATCGTTGTGATCATCCGCCAAGTCAGTCGACCAGCGACAGAAACTTCAACGTGTAATCACCAATACGGATAGAGTCGTCAGTCTTGATTGGCACTGGTGTGGCCAGTACACACTTCTGTCCATTGATCATATAGATCTTGTTGCGTCCAATGTTGGTCAAGCTGAACTCGTTCGTATCCTCATTGTATAAGATGTAAGAATGAGTCCTCGACACGAACCTTGAAGGCAGGTTAATGTCCACACCCTTATCACTCTTCTTTGTCAATCTTCCAATCAGTGCCCTGTTGGTCTTAATAGGTACACGTTGATCAAGTTCTGATTGATTGATTGAACGTGAGTATGATTGATTGATTGAATGATAGTTGTCATTGTACATACCTGCGATGAGGACCTCGGCAATCGGTGCATCGTAAACCTTGACATCGCCTAGTGGTGGCAGATCTGTCTCGTTTGATTGATCTTGTCCACCAGCTTGGGGCTGTTCCAGCACATTGGCCGCGGATGATTGTGGCGATTTGTTGGGTGACTGGATCTTGAGTCGGAGCGCTGGCTTTGGTGATGTTGCGTCTGATGAAGATGATGTTGGTTGTGATGATGGAATGGTGGCGGCTGGTTGTTGTTGTGGTTGTGTTTTTGTTTGTGACGATGCTGATACTGAAGAGATGGGTTGTGTTGATGATGTTGATGATGATGATGGTGAAGGTGCCTTTGCTGTTGGTTGTATAGGTTGTGTAGGTTGTGTAGGTTGTGTTGTTGTTGTTGATGACGATGCGGTGGCCGGTTGTTGTGTTGTTTGTGTAGCTGGAATGGTGGCGACTGCTGGTGCACTGCCGCCAGTGGATGTTGGTTGTTGAGAGGTGGTCGCTGATGTTGATGATGTGCGGGGCTTTGCTGGCGCATTAGTGCTTGATACGACAGTGGATGCGACAGGCTGAGCTTGCGATGATGTTGATGAAGTTGTGGCGGCAGTTGCGACTGCTGGTACACTTGGCTGTGATGCTTCGGCAGCTTGTGGTGGGGGTAGAGGTGATGGAGCGACAGTCTTGGATGGGGATATCACTGGTGCGCTCGACTTTGATGGTGATGACTTGTTCTTGGATTTGGATGGAGAGGTTGCCTTCTTGGGGCTCGGTGATTTAGTGTGTCGTTCTGACGTTGATGTTGTTGTTGTCGTGTTTGTTTGGTCCGCAATCGCCATAGGTTTCTCAGTGCTTGTCTGTGAGACATCCGCTGTTGCTGCTGCTGTTGTTGCTGCTGTAGTTGTTGTCGGTGTTGGCGATGGTATTGGGGATAGCGATGGTACTGGGGGAGCCTCTATCGTTGTGTCCATGGGTGCAGGGGTGCTGTTGGTCGTCGAGGTAGTGGTCGTGGATGTTGTTGTCGTCGCAGGGATCAATGGACTTGGCAACATTGGTGGCGATTGATTGTCCAATCGCATGCTATCGAGGAAATCATTCTCGGGATCATGTTTATCCGATTGATGTCTTGACTCCAATGTGCTCCTCCTAGTTGGCAATGAATGTCTTGACCGTGTCGATGTCGTTGGTGCCTTGTTGTTGCTGCCTCCGTCTGATCCATTGGGTCCATCTGTGGTGTGTATCGTCCTCTTCCTGGTGAGCATGTGAGGCTGTTGCTTCATCTGCTCCATCAGCAACAGTTGTTCTTGTTGCTCCTGCAGCTGTTGGAGTCTGAGCTGCTCCTTGTGCAGACGTCGTTGTTCCTGTTGATCAAGCAGTTGCTGGTGCTTCTTCTGTCGCAGCAACTCTTGTGGCGACAGTTGCTCATCAATGCTCCTCGCCTTGTATTGCTCAATCTGTTCAGCCACATGATTGGCTTGGTTGATATCAGATTGTGGTGATGGTGATGATTGATTGGTATGGTTGTTGTTGTAATCATCCTCGTTGTTGACATTGTTGTTGTTGCCAGTGTTGTTGGTCTTTGCACGATGCTCTGCACGCAGTTTGAATATCTGTGAGTTGAGTTGCATTAGTCGTTGCCAAGCAAGGAACTGAGTGAACAGTGGGGAGAGTGATGACAGCATGAATGCATTGCAATTGTCCAAAGGTTGTGCTGCCAAGTCCATTGGATCGATTCCAAACTCTGATGGCTAATACAATGTGTGTGTTAGTTAATCATCCCTGATCAATCAACTTAATCAATCATACCATTGCAGCCAATGATAGTCTCCTCTGTTCTTGTAACATCTGTTCAATCCTATCAAGATGTTGTTGTTGCTCGTCGCCAGGGTCATTGTTGTTGTTGTTATTGTTATTGTTGTTGTTGCTCCTATTGTTGTTATTCCTACTATTGTTGTGTTGTCGTGATGATGAGCTGGCTTTGTTGTTGTTTGTTGTTGCGCTGGGCCGACTTTGTGGAATGGCCTGGTCCCCAAACAGATCCTTAACAAGCTGTCTGTTGTAATAGTCCTTCATTGAAAGGTTCTGGTGATGCGTGATCCAGGCGGGAAGGATTGGGTTAGTACAGGCCATGAATGAGTCGCTCCAACAACATACATTGCCAAAGATG
Source organism: Acytostelium subglobosum LB1 (assembly GCF_000787575.1). Taxonomy (NCBI): domain Eukaryota; phylum Evosea; class Eumycetozoa; order Acytosteliales; family Acytosteliaceae; genus Acytostelium; species Acytostelium subglobosum. The sequence goes on along the minus strand of NW_012236506.1, from coordinate 175,526 downwards.
TCCTCGTAGAATGGCTCGGATGGGACCTTGTTGTTTGGTCTGTGTGATGAGGAGGATGATTGAGGATTTGAGAAGTCGAGGAGGAACTTGTCGGTGAACCTGCCCGCTGCTGCGTTGTTTGACGATGATGCTCCAGTTGGACTTATGTCGTCCATCATTGAGTCCTCTGCCACATCTTCATTGTCACGATCAACTGGATGATTGGGACAGCCCCATTGATATGGTACCTCAAATAGAGGTGGCTCTACACAATACGTGTGCACAGTATATGTACAATGCTCATGATAGCACTCCATAATATCCTTCTGATTGTCATCAGTCTCACATATCCTACATGACAAAGTGAGCTTGCTCTTCTTCTTCTTGTGCGCTAAGTAAGTTGATTGATTGGTTAGTGGGATGATTCCAGTGAGATGGAGACACGCGCAAGGCATACTCTTTGTGCCAGGTGGCAGCTTGAAAGCTTCGGGATTGGTCGCATCAAGTTGTTTAAAGAGTGTCGAGAATAGGGTCTTGCCATATCGAGTCTTAGGCTTTGGATGCAATTTGTCGGAGCAGGTGGCGCAGTACCAGTCGCCATCTGGCACGTTTGGATTGGGAGGATTGAGACATAGTAGATGAAATGATAGCTCACAGTTCTCGCAACATAGCAGCTCACCTCCATCCTTGCATGAGTAACAAAAGTCGTTGTTGACCAGTCCAGCAGAGTTCTATTGAATGAATGAGTGAGCGAAAATGATCGGATGATCCAATGAATGAATGATACTTACGAGCTCATGTCTAACGTTCTTGTCGACAAGAACAAACTTCTTATTCTCCTTGGCCTTGGGTTTACGGTCCCTCTCCTTCTCTTTCTCTTTCTCCTTCTCCTTCTCCCTCTCTTGTTCTTTCTCTTTCAATCTCATTCTCTCCTTCTCCTTCTCTTTCTCTTTCTCCTTTTCTTTCTCTTTCTCTTTCAATCTCTCCTTCTCCTTCTCCTTCTCTTTGCTCTTCTCTCTATCCCTTGGCTTTGATTGATGATTTGGATGCTTGTCAGGTGGTTCCGTCAGATATAGTGCAGTTTCCTCCAGTTTACGAAGACGTCTATCATATGTGCTTGGTCGAGGTACGAATGGTGAAGACGATGGTGATGCAGTTCCATTGGAGTGGCCATTAGCAGCTCCATCCACACCACGATCGGACATTGTATGTTAACTATCTAAGTTCTTGATGATGACAACCTTTGAATGATCGATCAATTGGATGATCGAGTGAATGAAATTATCGTGTTATCCAAATGAATGATCAATGATTGATTGACTTTTTTGAATGAAATGCAGAGTGAAGATACCCAAATGATTGATTGATTGATTGATCGATAAGAGAAGTAACAGTTATGTCTATCTTTGAAGATGATGACGTTGAAGAAAGAGTGAAAGATGTGATGAAGTTGACAAAAGTCGAAATAATTTAACCGCGCAATTTAAACTTTTTGACGTCCCATCATCAATGAAAGTTAGAGATAATATATCTATTGAGATATATACATACATATAGTAAGATGGATACACTTCCAACTATCTTGATCAGATCAATCATTGATCATTTGTTCAAACATTTTGATGATGCACCATCATTATCATCACCAGAGACAACAACAACGACATTGACGATAGTTGTTGACATTGTTAGTTTGAGTCTAACATGCAAGAGAGTACATAGTTATATAAAGACAGTCATTAACAGTTTGTTACAATGGGATATCAATCAAGTTTTATTACGCAAAGATGTTTGTGATCTGCCATGTCCATCAATTCCACGATTGCTTCATCTCAAGTTGGATGAACAATTCAATCATTCAATACACAAAGGTGATCTCCCGGATTGTCTGGTGAGTCTCGAGCTTGGCCATATGTTTAGCAATACCATCACACCAGGTGCACTACCACTGTCACTTAAGCACTTAACGTACAGAGGTGGTCAAACTCAACATATCGTGCCAGGCCTGTTCCCGCCATCACTCATCATGTTGACAATGTCCACGTTCAACTTTGTCTTGGCACCCAACACACTACCATTGACTTTAAGATTATTGAATCTTGGTCAATCATACAACCTACCTATTGACATTGGAGTGCTTCCGGATGGTCTCACATCGCTTTCATTGGGTAACCAATTCGATCAACTTATTGAGCCTGGTGCATTACCCAACTCCATCACGAGCCTGAGGTTTGGCAACAACTTTAGTCATATGATACAGCCCGAGGCATTGCCAAACTCACTCATATATCTTACTCTGGGCGAGAGGAACACGCATCAGTTGAACACTGGTGTGCCTCAATCACTCACCAGTCTGACATTGTATGGACAACAGGGCATGCCATTGAGCCAGACCCTGCCGCCGACCATCAGACACTTGGTGACATTCAACAGTCCCTGGCAGCCAAGATTATACACCAATATGTTGGAGTCGCTGGAGGTCAACTCAGAGTATGGCTGGAGCATCAAGCCGGCAACAGTGCCATTTTCGCTCACATCATTGAAGCTGGGATGTGGCTTCACTGACTTTACTGATGGCGCACTACCACCATCACTCGAGACATTGGTGCTGGGCAATGACTATGACAGGCCAATTGGTAATGGATTGTTGCCAGACTCGATCAAACATCTAAAGATGGGAAATAACTTTAATCAGTTGATTGAGACGTTGCCACCGGCACTTGTCACTCTGGAGTTTGGTGAATGCTACAATATTCCAATAATCAATGATCATTGGATACCGACCACATTGCAAAGCCTGACCTTTGGTCTACAGTTTGATCAACCTCTGACGGCAGGACTACTACCCGAGTCACTCACACATCTTAGGCTGGGACTATGCTTCAAGTATACATCAATGGATCTACCTCAATCACTCACCTCACTATCATTGTCCATCACTAATCGGAAGAAACTGGCAACTGCTGCCAATGGATACTTGGTGTTTAGGAGCATGCTACAACTTAGAGAGATACCATCACTTCCTCATCATGTCAAGACCTTGACCATATACTATGATGGTATCAATTTGAATCAACTTCGAATTGAGTGCATCAAGCTTGCTAGAGGAGACAACAATCAATCGTTGGAGAATATTATCATGAATGTTGTCGATGATGAGGGTACAAATCGAAGTCAAGGTCCAGGTCTAGACCAGACATTGGTGACCACACACCAATGTATTGTTAGACGTCTAAACAAGGATCATGCACTCTGTATCCTGAATCGCGATACACATCTCCAACTCAATCACACATTGCCATCATACATATACTTCTTGGACCTCAACCAAACGATCACTCATGGAACAAAACAACGATCAATCAAGCCCACGCGCCAGGCCATGGCACATTCATCATCAACGAAGAAGGGATGCATCATTGAATGATGTAATAATAACATGAAGTTTAATCAATCTCAATGTACTGCCTGGAGAGCATCAAGATGATGAATGGTGAATAGACCGCGATGGATTTAGCAGGTGACGGTTGGGACGGTGGCGTAGACCCAGCATGATGGGACGGTGGATGGAGATCCCTGGAGGTAGGCAATGGTGTGGACGCCTGGGGACTGGAGACCAGAGGCACCAGAGATGACAATTGGAGCACCACCGTCGATACGGATGTGGGTGAATGAGCCTGGGTTGGAAATCACGATTCTGGACTTGGTGCTGGATGGGCAGCCAGAGACGTAGGAGACCACTGGGTTGTTGGCAGTGACGGTGAAGCTGTAGTTGATGCCTGGGCAGGTGGACTCGCCGACTGGACCGTTCGACAGCAATTGATAGGTGCCAGCGGTGAGAGTGTAGGAGTTGGTACCAGCGGCATCAACAACTGGGGTGATAATGGCGAGCGAGGCGGTGTTCTGGAGGGTGACGCCAGCCCAGATGGCAGCATTGCGGAGCTCAAAAGTTGGCTCAGCATGAGTGTACTGGAAGCATGTCTGTGGCCAGAGGTGGTACTATTGTGATTGATGTCCGTTCAAATGGAGTGTGTTAGGATGGATGTTTGATTGATTTAGTTGGGAGAGAAGACTTACGTCTGGGGTAGGGCAGACGGCAAAAGCAGAGGAGGCAAGGGCCAAAGTGATGGCAATGGTAGCAAAGATTCTGTTCATTGTATGTATATATTTGAAGGGATAGAAGTGAAGGTATGTTTGAAATGACCATCCACCAACCAGGTCCCTATTTATAATTATCAAAGGGTGGCATTCGAATCTTTTGGATTACATTCGAATGTTCAAATATCGCCACGGGTATGTCTCGTCTTAATGTTTCATTCTACATACTTACCCATCATCAACAACCACAACGACAGAGCCGATTCGATACCCGAACAAACGTCGTAGTAGTGACTGGTCATCAGTCATTCATTCATTACTTTATGTGAAATACTGTTGATGGATGGACGTGGCCTGGTTTTCGAATGTCTACAAGTTGTTCATGAATGACATAGATATTTTAGAGCTCGTTTCGTTATTGAACGACATGTGTCAGTTTGTTGTTGACTGGCATTGGGCTTGTCGGGTCTCACTCAGGGTGGGACCTCCCTAGACCACATGACACTTCCCCCCCATACTAGACTTCATCATCATGGTGAACTTACACCTTTTGATGTAATTGTCCTCTGCAGTAAAACATGATGGGCGGGTGTGGGTGTTGTCCTCGCTCAATTCAATCAAAGACATCATGATCGTCCTGTTGGAATATCCAATATCCTAAGTCCACAGGAGTCGTGTCCTGATTCATGTCCTCCTCGTTCTATTTTTATCTGATTGAATATGTAGCTTCACATTAGTTTGGTTATTGAAATGATGACTACACTCTTTGATTGGGTTTCCCTCCAAGTCGAATCGTCGTCGCCACGAGTGCCCAACACATGGTGTCACGGCCGTCCCAAGTCCGAGTATGGTATACCATGGCGATAACTTGGATTGAATGATTGAATGAATGTTTATTTGACAATCTCATTCTCTACCATCTTCATGAAGATCTCCTCCAGACTGGTCTGTGATACTCCCCACTCCTTAACACCCATCTGTACCTTGTTGTTGGCGATGACCTCAAAGATACGACCAATGTCCTCTTGTTTGGGTATCAGGAAGATCAGCTCCTGGCCTACAGCCTCCTCCGTGATGGCTGTTGGATAGGTGCTCATCACAGTGTGCACGATAGACTCGCGATACTGGTCGGCCACAGGTACCACCTCCAACTTGAATCCATTTCCAAACCTATTCTTCAAGTACAATGGTGAGCCAATGCACTGCAATCTACCTGATGCAACGATGGCAATCTTGTTACAAAGTACGTCTGCCTCCTCCATGTTGTGAGTTGTAATCCTGTGTCATATGTTTGATTGATTGATCGTTAGTATGAGGACGGGCGGGGATTAGGCGGCGGGAGACGAACATACAATATAGTCTTGTCTTGGCGCACATCTTGGATGATGTCCCAGATGGCACGTCTGGCATCTGGGTCGAGACCGGTGGTGGGCTCATCGAGTAGGATCAGCTTGTTGTCACCGAGCAATGAGATTGAGATTGATACACGTCTCTTCATACCGCCACTCAACGCAGAGATTCTCTTGTCTCTGTGCTCAGCGAGTTTGACACGCTCCAACAATGAATCGATAGCCTTCTCCATCTCGTAAGTTGAGTTGTACAGTCCCTTCAATCTCGAGTAGAACACCAAGTGCTCCTGAATAGTAAGGTCATCATACAATATGTCGTGCTGTGGACAGAAGCTAAGATGTTTGAGTTGGTTAGTCTTGTGTCCATGATTGGCCACCATGTAGGCATTGTAACTTACCCAAGGAAGTTGTAAATGTCACGCATCTCAGTGGAGATGGAGTAACCGTTGATGTAGGCATCGCCAGAGGTTGGTGTGTAGACACCACCAATGATATGAATGAAGGTGGTCTTGCCAGCACCGTTTGGTCCAAGCAAACCAAGGATCTCACCCTTCTCCGATGTCAAACAGAAGTTGACCAAAGCCTCCTTCACAGTACCCTTGGTCTTGTAAATCTTCTTAATGTTCACAGCCTTCAACAAGTAGCTATCATCAGAGTTGGCTCTCTCTCTTTCTCTCTTGCAGTCTTGGTCCTCCTCAATCTACGTATGATTGATTGATTGAGTGATTGAATGAGTGAGTGAGTTGATTGATTGAGTGAATGATTGATGGTGACTACTTACAATGTCAGTGTCATCATTGATAAGGATTGGAGTTGTGTCATCTGATTGCTTGCCAATCAATGGACTGGCCTCGCCCACACCTCTAGTCTTCTTCTTTGTCCAGCCAATAAAGTCCTTGATTGGGTACAATGGTGACAGAGTGACACCATACTCCTTTGGAATGACATTGCCAAGGTAACTACATGCTCTTGTGTTAGTCATGTATGCTCCATCCATCGTGGACAACAGCAAGGGGTAGCAGTGGTACTTACATTCCCAAGAAGAAGAATACGATTGACTCCATTAACAATGAGATGATGACAACACCGTACTCTGAGTAATGATCGAGAGCGATGAGATGATCGTAGGTACCTGGTGGACTGGTCATCACGACAAAGATGATGTACAATCCATGAGTGAATGCGAATTGAGGTACCCAGAGGTATGGAATAGGTGCAGCACTGCCCTTGAACACGAACTGATCAATGTTACATCCAATGTTTGGTGCGAGCAGGACGAATATGTAACTGATGACTAATGATTGATTGAGTTAGTGATTGATTGAGTGACGGAGTGATGGAGTGAGTGATGGATGAACAACATACTGGCTGAGGTCTTGGCCTTCCAGAAGAAGGCACTGAAGAGGAAGGCCATGGAGACGAGGGACAGGCCATAGGCAAAGATGAGTAAGATGATGCGGAATGGTTGCTCAAACATGTAGGGGACGTTTCCAGCAAAGCTGATGGCAATCATGAGGAGTGCAATGAAGGTGTAGAGCATCAGGAAGAAGAGATGGTTGGATAGGACGTAGGTGGTGTTCTTCAAACCCATCATACTCATCACCTGGAACAGCTTGTGCTCCTTCTCATAGACCAAGTTGAAGACAAACACTGGGAAGATGAATGTCAACACCGTTGGCAACAAGTAAATGGCCATGAAGTAGAATACAGTGTTTGGCTGGAAGCCAGCCTGCACCGTGAACTGAATCTGATCTCCAATAATTCCATAATCCTCGCCATATGCCATGTTCACTGATTGATGTGTGCACGCGTGCGCGATTAGAATGAATGATATGTTAGATGGCGAGGTGAGGGAGGGGAGTGAAGGGGAGGTGAACATGACTTACGGAAAGCAGTGTTGATTGTGGACATTAGTCGCCAGTTGGAGTCATAGGACTGCTGTGACCACTGGAGCATGTTGCTAAAGGCACCTTTGGTAAACTGTTGGGCAAAGTTCTCAAGGGTGTAGCTGATGGAGTGTGCAGCGGGCTCATAGCTGTTGAAGTAGATGGCTGACAGGGGTGGCACGTAGGACAGGTTGGGTGGGTTCCAGCCGGCGTCACGAACGGCCGACAGGTTGTTCTGGTATAGTGCGATGATGTCGTTGTCAATGTTGGCCGCACTGTCCTCGTAGAAGTAGGGCGTGAGCACCTGGGTGACCGGGCCATTGGCCTGGTAGAAGCTGCTCCATTGCTGCGGGATCTGACCGAGCAGAGTGGTGTTTGGCTGGGTGTTGTTGTTGATGCCGGCGGGCATTGATGGGGGTGGTGGGTTGGAGAACCAGTAGTAGCCATAGATTGATTGATCCATTGGCATGTAATAAGTGTACACACTCATGCCAGAGTTATTGCCACCATTTTGATCAGTGAGCTTCTTAACTACGTTACCGACAACGATCAAGATAACCATCAATGCCAATGGGAACACCAATTGAACGACATTAGTCTTGATCTGTCTAAGTTGCATGAGCACATTCCTGTGGAACTATGAGTGAGTGTGAGAGTGAGTGTCAGTGTGAGTGATTGATCTTGAGGCCGAGGCTGAGGCTGAGGCTGGAACTATCCCAAGTATTCATGAATGACACATACTAATGCTCTTATTTGACCTCTGACTGTGATCATTGTTTGTATATGTGTATGATTGATTGAGCGACACCAGTTGATTGTTTGACTGATTGACTGATTGATTGATTGATTGATTGAGTGCACACCAGTGCTCGTTACTTTAACCAAAGGTGTTGTGATCGATCACTGAATGAACGAATGAATGAATGAATGAAATGAATGGTCGAAGGAATAATTGAATGATTGGATGAAATGATGAATGAACCAATGATCAGATCACAGTTGTCTTGGACACTCGGGGGCACTGACAGATATTTCCGTATCTGTACAAGGTGTAAGTCTGACAAAGGCAAGTATTGGAGGGTAGAGGACAGTCCTGATTCCTTAAAGACAAAGAGTGCCTATCACTGTATGAATTTGTAATGTATGTATGAGGTGCTAGTGAGGTCATAACTGGGCACTCCTAGATAGATACTTCAGATGATTGGTCGCACTCGTCAACAAACACGCAACCCTGGTTTCCAAAGAATGTCCGTTGATTTGGCCCAGTTTTGCTTTTTTTAGTCCACTAAATCACTGTTAACACCCCCAGATATGCAGGTCCTATCTTGGTGATGTTGTAGAAGCCAGGAAACAGGAGAGGTAGTGTTGGGCATTGGTGGTTGGCGAGGAGTGGCCAGGGATAACATGTTTGATTGAGTGAAAGACATTGTCATTGTTTATTATTATCGACTTGAGACCAAACTAACATTCGTCATTTACAACAATCAGTCAGTCAGTCAGAGTATCAATCCAAACTTTTGAAGTGGAATACAGACAGACACAACAATCACAATGACTGAGAAAGCAGGTCTATTCCAACAATTCTATACACTTTTGTATAAGCAATACCTGTTGCTGGTATGTCTCATGCTAGTGTCATTCAATCAATCGATCGATCACTCACTCACTCAATCAAACAATCAATCAAATGACACACATTTAGATCAGAAACAAGGTACTCACATTTGTTAGAGTGACTGCATCATTATGGACTGTGCTCATATTCTATATTATTCTCAAGAGTATCCACTCATCTGGTGATGAAGTATACCCAACAACATCAGTTGTCTTTAACTACACCACAAATGTATGTGTTTGGACACTTGAAGGCCTTAGGCTAGGCCGGGCCGAGGCCAAGGCCTCACAGACCCACCCCACCACCACTGATACTGACGATCCACTATCCAAACACGAATCAAACAGAGTGATTACTACCTACAATACTACTTTGATCCAACTATTACACAGCCAGAGAAGGACCAGATTGTCGGTGACATTGTTGGCTATATGGGCTGGAAGGAGGGCGATATCCTGGAGCTCACAAATGGTACAAATCAGATCGACACATTCACTGAGCAGGCCATGACCAACACCAACACTACCCTTGCTACCGTCTTCTTCTCAAAGAGAAACGCCACCAACTACTTCTACTCGCTCGGCTACAACTACAATGATCAGGTGTCAAAGTCGTCATTCATCTTCAACTTCCAGCCATACGGCTACAACACCGCCACCAGGTACGTCTACGCCATCCGTGCCGCCATCGAGACATCGTTGGCCGCGACCATCACTGGAGGTGAAGCCAAAATTGAGATCTTGAACCGTGAGCCACCCTCAGTGCTGGGCGGCGCCGCCACACTCCCCGGCAAGACCGTCATCTCCATGCTGTTCCCCTTCTTCCTGACTCTCGGCCTGACATTCCCATTCATCCTGTTCGTCTACCTAATCGTCGAGGAGAAGGAGCGCAAGATCCGTTCATACCTCCGCGCATTCGGAGTACATGACACCATCTACTACAGCACATGGCTCATCGATGGTATCCTGGTGGCATTGATCAACACTATCATCGTCATGATCTTTGGTTACTCTGCTGACATCACCTTCATCAGCAACACCAACTCATCAGTCATATTCATTGTGCTCATGACTTACCAAGTCAGTCTCATTGGCATTGGACTTCTGATCGCCTCACTCATCTCGCGTACCAAGGCAGCCAGTAAGTCACCCTCACGACACTTAACCTCACGTCCAAACCCTAACCCTCGCCCTCACCATAACCATTAGTGATCCTTGCCGTCGTCATCTTCTCGATCTCGATTGTTGGCTCGATCCTTATGTCAATGATGACATCACTCGTCTATGCTCTCTGGTCAAACAAGGACAAGTACTACGACTGGCTCATCTTGTTCCAAGTGTTGACTCCACTAAAGTATGTTTGTTTGATTGAATGATTGGTTTCCGCATGGACACAAGACTGACTCATACATATGCTATCCACACACAACAGCTGGATCAAGGTCATTGTAGACATATCAACTGTGACGATCAATGCCAACTTTATAGACTTTAACAGTAAGGTTGTACCAGGTCACTATGATTGGTCCAACTTTGTCGGTAACATCACATCAAGTTATGCTGAGCGCAAGATTACTACAACGTACAACACAAACAGCTACATCTTTGTAGCAACGATCATCTACATGTTGTTGGCATGGTACTTTGACAAGGTGATCCCCGACGACTTTGGCGGCAGACGCTCGCCAATCTTCCTCTTCACCAAGAAGTTCTGGTTCCCCAATGCCACGCCCAGCCCCATCAAAGAATCCGACCTCTACGCCATGAACGACTCACAAGACCCCGACATTGTAGGTGAGGGCACCTGTGTCACCATGGACAACTTCCGCGACCACTCTCTGGTCATCAGGAATCTGCAGAAGAAGTACGGCAAGAAGCGTGTCGTCAACAACCTGTCCATCTCGGCTGAGAAGGGCAAGATCGTCGCACTGCTGGGTCACAATGGTGCTGGTAAGACCACCACCATCAACATGGTCACCGGCCAGACCACCATCACTGCTGGCCAGGTCTTTGTGCACGGCTACGACGTCAGCACCCAGATGGAGCACATCAGGACCATGTTGGGACTGTGTCCACAGTTCGATGTCTACTGGCCAGACTTCACCGCTCGTGAGCATCTCACAATCATGACATTGGTCAAGGAGAAGAGAGATAACATCAAGGAGGACATCAATCAGATTTTGGCCAGCGTCAGGCTATCCTCAGTTGGTGACAACCAAGTCAGTTCATACAGTGGTGGTATGAGAAGAAGACTTTCAGTGGCCATTGGTATCATTGGAGAGCCAAAAGTTGTCATCCTAGATGAGCCAACCACTGGTATCGATGTAAGTTGTGGCCCTAATCATTCACTCATTCATTCAATCAGTATGACTCACTCAATCAATCAATCAATCAATCAATCATTATAGCCAGCCAACCGTAGATACATTTGGAAGTTGATCAAGAGTATAAAGAAGGACAAGTTAATGTAAGTCCACTGGGATGATCCCACCCGCTCTCCGCTGATCAGTCGACTAACACTCGCCTCCCACTACTACTAGCCTACTAACAACTCACTCGATGGAGGAAGCTGATGCATTGGGCGACAAGATCCTTATAATGGACCAAGGCCAGCTGTCTGGATGTGGAACATCGTTGCATTTGAAGGACAGATATGGAAGTGGATACAAGCTGCACTTGATCACCACCGATCTGGAGAAGACACAGGAGTTTGTACGTAGTCACCTGCCAGATGCCGCACTGGACCGTATCAACTCGATGAACATCATCTACACAATTCCAACGATGGACCAGAACTTCTCCAACTTCCTCAAGTTGCTCGCCACCAACACCAACAACATCGAGGCACTGATCACCGACTGGCAGATTCAGAACACCACTCTTGAGGATGTATTCCTTCACCTTGTGCGCAAGCAAGAACACTCATAAACGACCAGTCTCTTTGCTGCTGTGTACACTTCACATCACGTCCAAACAACAAGGGATAGGGTTAGGGCAAGGGTAGTGTAAACGAGGGTTGAGGGTTCACGACTTGGTCGTTTTTCGAAAACGTGATTAATGATGATGTCGAGCAACGACACTCAATCAATCTTCAAGACAACTCAGCAATCAGATAATCAATCACTACTACATTGAGAGAGGAAGACGAAGAAGAAGTAGTGTTGTATATATGTTCAAGAATATATTAACATCGTTGAAACAGACGGTGGCCAAGACTGCTGGTCAGGCACTGCCAGGCACAGGTCCAACCTTGCCAGCATCAACAAGTCATATTAAATTACAATCTGCTGCTGCTGCTGCTGCCGCAAACGCTGCCAACAGTGCCAATAACAATGGCAATGGTGGTGTAGGCGGAGGTGGACTGTCATCAGACTCAAGATGGAGGGTGCCTAAAGGTCACAACACAGGTATCAATGTCAACAATACATTGGTGAGGGAGAAGCGAAAGGTACCATTCATACTCGAAGGCAGCGATCGTTCTATCTCATGGTACACATGTGGACCAACAGTATACGACAGTGCTCACTTGGGTCATGCAAGGTATGTAGCAATGTCATCATCACACGCGACAACTTCATTCACTAACTCACTCGCTCACTCATTCAATCAAACAGAGCATACGTATCAGTCGATATCATTCAAAGACTTCTTACAGACTACTTCAATCTCAATGTTAATCATGTGATGGGTATGACAGATGTCGATGATAAGATTATAAAGATGTCACAGCAGAAGAACATATCACATCGCGATCTGGCAAGAAGTAAAGAACTCGAGTTTGTAAAGGACATGGAGTCGCTCGACATCAGACCACCCTTGCTCATCACTCGTGTCAGTGAGCACATCACCGACATTGTATCATTCGTCAAGCAGATCAAGGATAATGGCTATGCCTATGAGGCCAACGAAACATCTGGCACAGAGTCCTCGATCCTTTTTGACACGGGTGCCTTTGGCGATCGCTATGGCAAGTTCCAACAGGCCGAAAACAAGAGCGGACAATCAGATCAGAACCTGGCCATCCAGAAGGATGGCAAACGAAACCACCGTGACTTTGCCCTGTGGAAGGCGTCCAACCCTGCCGAAAAAGATGGCACAGGTCAGGCAGTCTCATGGGGATCACCATTCGGCAGTGGACGACCTGGCTGGCACATTGAGTGTTCTTCAATGATTCAGTAAGTACTTTCAACTACATGGCTGGCTATCCATCACTCACTCATTCAATCACTCAATCTGATTAGCTCGATATTTGGAGAGAAGCTTGATGTACATGCTGGTGGCATTGATCTTCAATTCCCTCATCATGAGAATGAGATTGCTCAATGCGAGGCTCATTTCTGCAACAATCCAGACCCTCATACCAATCAGTACAAACAATGGGTCAACTACTTTATGCACATTGGACATCTCAATATCAAGGGATCCAAGATGTCCAAGTCACTCAAGAACTTCATCACCATCAGAGTATGTTGCAATGGAACCATGATCATTGATTGGTCAGTCTAATGATCCAATCATCTCACTCACTCATTCATCATCATCCACCAATAACAGGAATACCTAGAGACAAACAGTGCCGCATCATTCAGGTGGCTCTGCCTTACCAATCACTACTATGAACCAATCAACTATACACCCTCCAACAAGACATACTTTGAATCACTGACTAAGTTCCAGGATTGGTTCACTCTCGTTGAGGTATGAATCAACAATCAATGACACTCAGTTCCACCCCATCCCATCGAACTAACTAAATCAATCATAGATGGGACTGTCCGAGCCTATTAACATCAATTTACAGCGAACAAAGTATGCTCAGGCCAAGTCAATCATTGACTTGTTCAACTTCTCAAAGAATGATGTACATTTGGCATTGTGCGACGACTTCAATACTTCAAAGGCACTCAAGATCATGCAGTTGCTAATAAGGGAGACAATGCAGACTGACACACAACTGAAGCCAATGCCTCGAGACATCCTCTACAACATCTACGACTACATCAAGAGGATGTTCCGCGTGTTTGGCATGTTGGAGGACGGACAGATGAAGCTGCGCGTTGAGAAGAAGCCCGAGACGCAGCAACAGGACGAGCGATTCACCGGTCTGGAGAAGCTGCTGGAGCAATACCTCGACTTTAGATGCTCGGTGCGTACATATGCCCGTAGCAAGGACGCCCTGGAGCCAGCGAAGCTCCTGGAGCTCTGCGACGATGAGCGAATCAACTTGTTGATCGGTGGCATATCTGTACAGGATGAGATCGATGACAGCTATAGCTACTCGATCCTGGACCAACAGACTGTTGAGAAGGAGTTGTCTAAGACTCGCAAGAGGTCTCTGCCCAAGGCTGACATCGAAGTGGACTACGAGCCCAACCCCACAGACACCCATGATGGATTCGACAAGTTAAGCAGAGCAATCCTTGATCACATGACAGAATCATCACCATCCTCCACGACTTCAACTTTAATTTCCACTTCCTCTTCCACGTCCACACCCAACCCAAACAATCAAACTCAGAAGCATGTACCAAAGCAACAACAAACACATCGAGCACCTGCGACACAGACTCAACAACAAGAGACAACACCTCCAACTCAAACTCCAACTCAAACTCAATCATCAAAGCCAAGCTTGGAGCTTTATGACAATCTTGGTCAAAAGATGTTGAAGAAACCAAAGAAGGAATACCGTGAGGAGGATTATTCAGCATTCGATCAGTATGGCGTGCCAACGCATGATGCTGATGGAGAGGTACTGGACGATCGTGCAAGGGCGGTTCTGCGACTGATGGTCATCAATCACTACACGATCCTGTTGGCCAAGTACAGGAAGACACTCAACCGCTGGAAGTCACCTCCATCATCAAGAAGCAGAAGAAAGGATATGCGTCTGGACTTGCGAACAAACAATACTAATGATCAATCGCCCAACAACAGCAACAACAACGACAACAAAGACGCATGATATTTTTGATCGATCGAGCTCGATATTTATGTTCCAATGAACTCAGACTGGCGAGATACCGCCAAGCTTTCGAAGGTTCTCGTAGAATATAAAGGTGACGAGTGTGTGTGGACCAATGCGTAGCCAGTTTGGAATGAATCCTTTGTAGAGGCCATGAAGGCCCTCAGTCTGCAGGGTCTTTGTCAGACAATCCAGTGTGGAGCGATACATTGTGCCATGACCTGATGCGTCGAATGGTTGATTCATGATGCGTGTCTTGATCACGTCGACAGGCGATGTGACGACGGCCGCGACAAAGCCGGCCAGCAACGATGCCGACACGTGTGCTTGCAGGCCCTCGCCAGGCACCAAGCCATGATCGATAAGGCTGTGTTTGAATTGATCGTAGCTGGCCAGTTGACTGGCTGTGAGCAGCGCGGCACGCTGGGTAGTTGGTCCAACGCCCTTGTATAGGCCTCGGATGCCCTCTTTCTGGATGACGTCGGTGAAGGCCTGTCGCATTGATGTGTATCTATGTCCGCCAACCGTGGACTGTGCTTGCATCCTGACTTTGATCAAATCGGTTGGGTTGGCAATGCATGCGCCAACACCTCCAGATATGCAGCCCGAGATGATCTTTGATGGCAACGATGTCTTACCATCCTTATCGACAAAGTACACCTTGATCATATCATAGCCACCCATTCTCAATGTTGAATAAGTAGCCTCTCTCAACAATGATGGTGCCAATCCTTTGTATAATCCACGTACACCTTCTTGATTGATTATATGTAGTATACCTCTAATGAATCCTCTATATTGTTGTTGATGATGTTGTGTGGCATTGGCTGTTGTGTTGGCTGTTGCTGTGGCTGCGTCCATCAAAGTGGAAGTGGACAATCCACTTGTACGAAGTGTGGCCGCAGTCGTAGTAGATGCAGCTTTCTTTGCAAGTTCACCCTGTAGCTGAAGTCTTGTCTTTATCACATCTATTGGGTTGGTCTATAATCTTCATGTCAGCATCATCCATGTCTCACACCACTCAATCAATCTGATCAATCAAACATACTACACAAGCAGCAGCCATGCATGATAGACCACCGAATAGGAATCGTTGTGAGAGTGATTCTTGAGATGTTGATGTCATTCTCTATCTGTTTATATTACATTGAATAAAGTTATTGTACAATTGATAATATCTGATCAGGTGACGTCAATTGATACCCAAATAATTAACGATTTTTAATCATTTTCAACCCATAAACAACGATAGATATAAAGATTCGTTCGTTTTTATATGTTTTAGTAAAAGAACTATGAGAATGATTTAGGGATTGTCATTGATATGATGAGTTTACTGTGTTTCAGATGAAAACCTCGTGTTTAGAACTTGACAAATATAACTGACCCTTTACAATCCCATCATTATATTGTTCTACATCTTCCATTTGATAATAATATCTTTATCCTTTTTAGTATTATAGATTGATCAATCTTTCTGGACTGTTTGTAAATGTCAAATGTCCAGTTTAATTTAAACATGATCATTTTGGGTAAACAATCTTTGTTGGCTGTCCCACCACTATACCTTATCATGGCAATGGACTCAACAAACTCTTCATATTCCACAAGACATTCATTGGGTAGAGAGGTCCTCTACTTACTCAACAACATACCCCCACTCAATCGAACAAACACTCATTGTTTGATTGCTA
The DNA here is from genome assembly GCF_000787575.1 of Acytostelium subglobosum LB1. Taxonomy (NCBI): domain Eukaryota; phylum Evosea; class Eumycetozoa; order Acytosteliales; family Acytosteliaceae; genus Acytostelium; species Acytostelium subglobosum. The sequence continues at coordinate 158,941 of NW_012236506.1, read as the reverse complement.
CAACCCCAAACAACAAACAAACAAACACACACACACACTTATTCATCTGATTGCTATCAATAATTATTGACAAGAGTGATCACCTGATGATAAGGGGGTATATGGACTCCAACAACAATGTGTGTTCCTACTATTTATAATAATAATAACATCGAGGTCGTCGTACTTAGGAATGAATGAATGATGTGTTGAGGCGCAACAATAATGTAGTCTAAAGTATTCAGTATCGTTCATTCAATCAATAAAACAATCAATCAATTAAATACTCAATTATTCAATAATATTAATTTCCAGAAGAATGATATTAACTATAACATTTATTGTTGATCATATTAATAATATTCCAATTGTTGTTAATTCCGGATCATCTGGTAAATGGTTGGCAGTGTCACAACCTTCAACATCATTATCAAAGGATAGTACATCATCAAATATATTACAACAACAATTAGCCCAACAACAACAAAATAATCAATCAAAGACTTATACGCTGAATGAGAATTCAAGTTATACAACAGTGTTCCAAGCAATATGTCAACTATTTGGTATTGCTGGTAAGATAACAGAATATTATGTGTTGCAAGTTGAATCATCAAAGCGCTATCTCAACTGGCCACATGATTCAAACGAGTACAACACAAGGAATATAGTCAAGCAGTTGATAGAGAGTGGTGAATGTGGCCTGCTACTCAAGATCACTCCAACATATCGCGCAGAGAGATGGATAGCCGCATTGAATGCTGTGCGCAGCATGTCAGATAGCTCGTCTAACCTTAGCATTGGCTCGACCTCTGGCACTGGCTCAAGTACTGGCAAAGACACAGTATTCAACTTGAAGCAAAGATTGAGCGAGCCAGAGTTTGCAGAAGCATTCATTGATAGAGGCGGCGTGACGGGCATCCTTCACATAGTCAATGATGTCAAGGGCAACTCGCAAACTTATGCCCTTGGCTCACTTCGCGCATGTCTCGAGTACGTCAAGGGCATGGACGCCATCACAAAGACTCCATCCCTCATCAATCAGTTGTTCCTACTGGTCAGCTCACCAGTTGTTGGAGTCTGCCGTGTTGCCCTCGAGTTGCTGTTTGTTCTCTGCGACTTGAACAAGGAGCAAGGATTCGCGTCTGTACATTCTGCGGCCAAGTCAACTGCCATCACATCAAGTTCCAAGCCATATCAGAGTGTTGTCAAGCTGCTAGAGAGCGGAGATCTCGAGACCAAGGTCAACGCATTCACTCTGCTCAATGTACTCTTGATCGCATGTCCAACACGAGCTAAAGTCGAGAGATTGTTGAAGAGTTGGGACGAATATGGACTGAACAACACGCTTCGTTCACTTACCGAGCTACAGAATAAGGAGTTCCAAGTACAGCTGGAGATCTACGAGAGAGAGTCCAACATTCAACTACGAAGCCGAGCGTCCAGGCTAGAGGCCATGTGTAACAGACTCAAAACCAAGTTGACCGAGTATGAGCTACAACAGCCGCTCATATCCATGCTCAAAGAGGAGTTGCGTCTGAACCAGCAACTGATCAAAGAGGCATCCAACAGCAGTATATTCCTCAACTGTTAGTATATGTGATAGCTTGATGATTGATCAATCACTTACTCATTCAATCACATCTTACAGCTCATCCAGTTCAGAGGTTCTTGGGTCCACTCAATCATACTTATCCAGAGGACTTGTCATTCCTAAGAATTGCCGTGATTGAGAGAGAGAAGAGTTGTGATTTGGAGAGAAAGGTTAACTTGGCACAGGAGAGAGCAAGACAGGAACAGAGGACTGCAGAGGAGTTGAAGAGACAGTTGGAGACAAACAGACAGAGATTTGAACAGACGTTGAATGAGTCAACCAAGCAGTTACAGACAGAGATTGATCAGTTGAAGAGACAACAACATGGATCAATGATGGATGGTCATAACATCAAGGATGGTGCCAATCAATCATCTATTGATGATGGATCAGTCGAAGCCACGCATCACATTACCTCGACAGAGATGTCATTGGGCGAGGCATTGAAGGAGATTGATAGATTGAAACATATTATCGAGACAATGCAATCACCTCCATCACAAGCCGTTGTGTGCGAGGCTTCATATCCCACCCTACAACGCTCGGATAAGGTGTCGACCAACAAAGGATACACAACCAATGATGGAAGTGTTGGAGATGTGACTGATGGACAGATGATTGCACGACCACCACCTACCAAGCCATTGATCAACCCCGCCACCAAGATGAAGCCATTGTTCTGGAACAGGATAATATTGCCACCAGTTCCATCTTCCAGATCTTCGTTGTCCATGAAGGAGGACTGCCTTTGGCGCACTACCGCCCCGATCGGTTTAATACCAATCAATGTCATCGAGTTTGAACAACTGTTTGGAGAAAGGAGGATGGACTCACAAGTCTTGCCACTCCAGAGCCCACTGTCCCTGTCCCAGAACGGTAGCGAGCCGACCAGGACTTCATTCATTGACAAAGAACGAAGATGGGCTATTGAGTCCGTGATGCCCAAGCTTCCAAGCAGTCAGCATCTCAAGTCAAGCATACAGAGCAACGATGTAGATGACTCAACATTGAACAATGTGGAGTTGATGAGACTGTTGATACGCAATGCCCCATGTTTGGAGGATGTCAAGTTGATCAAGGCCAGTGGCTTGCCATTGGAGAAGTTAGCTGATGCAGATAGATGGATAATGGAGATGCAGGAGGTACCAGCCTTGACTGAGCGTGCCAGATGCTACTTGACACGAAGCGAGCTGTCCAATCAACTGGTGACCATCACAACCAGGATCAAGTGCATTGCCACGGCCACCAATGACCTAAGAACCAACGCGCATCTCGGACAGGTGTTTGGCATTGTCCTTGCATTGGGCAATCACATGAATGGCGGATCTGGACGAGGACAGGCCGATGCCTTCACCCTGGAGATTCTGCCCAGTCTGTCGTCGATCAAGGATGTCGATGGAAGGACCACCCTGCTCGACTATATCTGCAAGGTGGCACTTGAACGACATCCAGCATCGGCCAATCTTGTCGACGAGTTGCGCTCACTATGCCATGTGGACCAATCGTTACAACACATCAACATCGACATCAGTGACCTAGAGGACAGCTACGGCCAATTCAAGACGTATCACGCCAAGACATCGTCCGATCTATTGTTAGCCTCGGGCAACATTGAGGAGGCAATGCTATTCCAGCGATCGATGCAAACACTTACAGAGCGATGTGATTCCGAGCTACTTAGACTGCGCGAGCAGTTTGAACAAGCGTCCAACTCATTCAACTCCCTACTCCTGTTCTTTGGCTATCCAAGTCACGTCCATCACACAATCCAATGTCAACAACTATTCGGCACCATCTTCTCCTTCGTCATCCAATATTCCAAGAGTTGTCAGAGATTGTTACAACAACTGTCGAACAACATGTCACCAACTGTTGGTGGCGGAGGTGCCATATCATCAACGATCGTGGGCGGTCAACAACATAAGATTGCAGCTGGTAGTGATCCTCTGACCTCAATTGCAAAGTCAATCAAGATGGGAGAGACAACTGGATATAGGAAGTCTAAAGCATGACAATGCCATGCTATTATCACAACAATACTAGTTAATACAATCCAATAACATACATTAATGAATGATTGATTGAGTGAGTGATTAATGCGAGGGTAAGTGTGTGAGGGTATCTCGACTTCAAGTTTTAATACTTTTTTCGCGAAAGACGAAGGAAGGGTGAGCGAGAGGTCGTTCGCTGTTCATCCACCTCATTCATACTTATAATCTTTCACTCTTTAATATACATATACATACATATACATTGAATAGAGAGTTGTTAGACCAAACAACTCCCATTCATAACAAAAACAGTACAAAATGGTCAAAGCATATATTGAAGCCTCAGGCGATAATTTAGAGACTTCACCAACATTTTATACATTCTTTGATCAACATAGATTCTTGTTTGAATGCGGCGAGTCTACACAGAGATTCTTTACACAGCGTAAATCAATATCATTGTCAAGAATGCAGAGTATACTGTTGTCGACATTGAAGTGGGAGAGTATTGGCGGTCTGCCTGGCATGCTGTTCACACTGGACGACATCAACGTGATGGGCGAGGTCGACCTCTACGGCCCACACGGCTTCCACAACGTGTTTGTCGCCGCCAAGACATTCGCCAACTATCGCAACATCAAGATCAACATTCACGAGCTGCCCAACTCGGAATCGCACACGCTCAACTTTCCCGACTTCACCGTGGTGTCGGTGCCAATCTGCTCAAAGCCAATCAACGTCAAGTCACAGTTTGCCAAGTACGTGTTGGAGAAGAAGCTGATCAGTCGCGTTTGTCACGTCGATGGCTCAGCCATGGAGGAGGCTCCATCATCCTGCTCCGACATCTCGGATCATGAGGGTGGCGAGGAGGAGAACGATCCAACACAACCAATCAAGAAGCAGAGGAAGGACACAAAGAAGGAGAAAGTTCCATCGCAAGAGAATGCCCATGATGACATTGTGCATTGCTTCATCTGCAGCACCAATGACTTTGTTGGCAAATTCTTGCCTGATGAGGCCATCAGACTTGGAGTGCCAAAGGGTGGACTCTTCAGAAAGTTAGTCTCTGGCAACTCTGTCACACTCCCCAATGGCGACATTGTCCAGCCACATCAAGTAATGGAGAAGTCTGTACCTGCATCGGTATGTTGATCGATCACCTTCATTGATCACTTTCATTGATAAACTAACACTTTGCACCTCACTCACTCATATTCAGAGATTCGCGATCATCAGATGTCCATCAGAGGAATACATACCATCACTTATGGCATCAAACAAGGAGTTCAAGCCATACTTTGACAAGACAATCAACATGATCGTTGTATTCCATGTTGCTCCACAACAAGTATTGAACAATCCAGCCTACATTGAGTTTATGGAAAAGTTTGGACCAACTACCAAGGTACATATCCCCTCATTTATATGATGATCCACTCACAATCACTAACAATCAATCAATCATATAATAGCATGTTATTATCAATAGAGAGAACTGTGAATATTATCCATCATTCCCATCATCAGATAATTTGATGAGGAGCATTGCAAAGTTGGTACCTGAGATATTTCCAAAGATGTCCACTCAAAGCCTGCCACAGTCATTGTTCCAAAAAGATACTCCATCATCATCATTATACTCAGAGACACTCAAGAAGAATATCATCCCAATCCAGAAGCTGACGAAGGTCGTGCTGGCACCATCATCACAGATTGGTGACATGAGCTTCGAGTCACTCTCTGAAGAAATCAATACGCCTGCCCTCGAGGGTCAGGCCACCCCCTACACCAAGCCCTCATACCTCAAGAAGATATCAAAGGCCATGGATGAGATCAATGCAAAGGAGAACAAAGTGATGTATCCAAAGATCCTGTTGACTGGCACCGGCAGTGCCATCCCATCGGTGTATCGCAATGTCACTGGCAATCACATTCTCATGTCCAATGGAAACAGTATGATGCTCGATTGTGGCGAAGGTACCTTTGGTCAACTCGTCAGATTCTTTGGACCTGATCAGATCGAGGACATCATACTCAACATGAAGATGATATGGATCTCACATCTTCACGCCGATCATCATCTTGGACTGCCCAAGATATTGGAGAAGAGAGAGATGGTATGTTTGTTTGTTTGCTTGATTGATTGATCACGTTGAAGTGCGGCCCTAACATTCAATCAATCAATCAATCATTAGTATGCCAAGATGTCTGGAAAGACACTTCCACCATTGGTTGTGGTGGGTCCAATGAGCATTATCAAGTGGCTACACAATCTCAACAAGTACTTAACATTATCATACTTGGGAGTACCATTTGAGAAGATACAAAAGTCAGATGAGGCAAGGACTGCACTTCAACAGCTTGGTATTGTGACCATGGAGAGTGTTCCAGTGATACATTGTCACGACGCGTGTGGACTCGTCGTGGAACTGGAGGATGGCGTAAAGTTCACGTAAGTCATTCCGCTGCTGTCCATGCTCACTCAATCAATCATCAATCACTCACTCACTTACAATCACACACATGTAGTTACTCGGGCGACACTAGACCATGCGCAGACTTGGTCAAGGCAGGTGCAAACTCAACGTTCCTGCTGCATGAGGCTACTTTTGGCGATGATATGCTTAGCGAGGCGATTGCCAAGAGACATTCGACGATTGGAGAGGCACTGGAGATTGGCAAGAACATGAATGCACAGTTCACTCTGCTGACGCATTTCAGTCAGAGGTATCCAAAGATGCCAGACGTTGGCAATGGCAACTTTGGCGTTGGTTTCGATCTGCTCCAGGTGGCTCCATACCAATTCCCAGTGCTGCCACATCTCATCAAGCCTGCCGAGTCCATACTGACTCAACAACTCGAGACCATAAACATTGGCGCCACCGATGACAAAGTAGACAACCTCCCCATCGACAGCAAAGACAACAACAACAACAACAAAAAGGTATCTAACAAGAAGAACAACAATAACAAACAGAAGAACAAACAGACAACAACTACTACGACCACGACTACGACGACGACTGCGACAGACAAGAAGAGGAAGGTTAGGGAGGCGATTACATTGTCCGACAATGGTGGACAACCTGACACAAAGGTGCAGGAGACGGAATTGAACAGCATCACTGCTGCTGCAACAACAACAGCAGCAGCAGGAGGACCAACAGCGACTATTATCAGCGGCGACATTAGCGAATGCCACGATGGCGATAAAAACAGCAAGTTGCAGGCCGATGGTCGAGACGACGATGTGCAGCAATAAACTCATTAATGTCCATTGTCCTACCCATCCAACAATCAATCAATCCCTAGGTCATCCTTAGGTTGAAGCCTAGCGTCAACAGCAACAACAACAACAACAACAACAAAAGCATCAACAAGCCTACACCTGGCTATGCATCTTTGATTGAGAAGAGTCAGAAGAACAAGCTAAAGATGGGAGAAGGCAGCGGTGGTGGTGGTGGTGAAGGTAGACGACGACGAAGACGTCACAACAATGACAATCAATCAAATGGTCAAACTGGAGTCAGAAGCTTTGGTAGTTGTAGCTCATTCTGGACACCATTGCCATATCCACAACCAATCACGACGTTCAACAACAACAATTGGATGGCACTACGACGACCAATCTCATCCACGGCCATTGGATGGAGCCAAGGTGGAAGACCATTGCTACTAAGTGCACTGAGTAATATTTCCAAATTGATTAAATAGTTGATACACGATATATTATTAAATAGATGTTGTTGTTGGTGTAGTTGTTGTTTGATTGGAGGATTCCTGGTCCTGGTCTAGTGATGGTACAACTTTGTGTTTCTTGTTTGATACTGATGACAAGTATATACTCCAGAAGAATGCCACTGAATTGGAGTATAGTAATCTGAAGTCCAAAGGAATATACTTGAATGATATAAAGTTTGCCAATGGCCAAATCATCCTATATTTATATTTGATTGATTGAGGTTAGTGAGTGATTCCATTAACTGATTGATACCAGTGAGAGTGTATACTTACACTCCAACCTTCATGGTATTGATTAGATCATTGGATATCTTATTCTTTAGGGCATCTACATCAAGATGTCCATTATTACTTAGGAAGTTGACTGATGCAAAGTTACAACATAATAAGTATGGTGCAAAGAATGTCTGATCCACAATCATCTTTGCCACAACTCGTCCATTGGTTGTACCCGGAATATATTTATCCAGGAACTTAAGCCATCTAATATATTGATTTGGATAAATGTGAATGGGATAGTTCCAGTAACATTGATTGAGCGTGTGAGTATGTGAATGATTGATTGGAGTATAGACCAGGGACACTTACAACTGTATCTGTGGTGATATTACAAAGATACCAACTGATGACCACTTGGCTGTTCTAATGTAGTCCCACTCTCTATCACTCTCCAATCTCTGTGCTGTATAATCACCCAATGCCATAATAACTATGGGTGCGATTGAATGAATGATTGACCTGGTCAGCCAATCAATCATGATGGGTCTTAACCTTGTAAGAAGGGTACATACCACCAGAGGTAATGCACTTTGTTCGCACAGGTGCCATTCTGATGCAGTTACTATACCATCCCCAAATTGACTTTGCAGCTGATGTCATTGTTCCTGTCGCTGATGCTGTTGCCATCTTGTCTCTGTTTCACTACCCAGGGTATATTCTTTATGTGTATTTGTGCTTCTCGTCTTTATTGCTTACTAAACACTACTGCTCCCACTTTGTCGTCTTTTTGATTTGAATGAAGTGGTAGTTTTGTGTCGACTTGTCCCTGTTTTGGGACCTAAGAACACCCAGGGCTTCCTTTCAAAAAGGGTCATGTCATTCGGAATGATGATCATTAAAGTGCGTCACGCTTGAAGTATTAATATCTGAAACAGATAAATAGATACATCTTATACCAATCAACAACAATGATGAGCATGTTATTAGCACAACAGGATATAATGGCTATTGCCATGGGTGCAGGTGCCTATGTAGCATGGTTCATTGCACATAGGTCCAACCCTGGCTTTGCATTCAACCTTGCCACATCACTACTCACAGCATCATCCGGTATCATATTCGGACAATCATGGAACTCTTACAATCTTAATCTATTAATATCATTAGTGATATTCACATTCTCATTATTAGCCAATGATGATAGAACAAGGTAAGTCAATGTCTATGTGTTGTATGAGTTGTGATTGATTGATCATCTTACTGACAGACTGGCACACATATACACACTCTCTTTAGAAGATCATTGGTTGTTGGATATCTGATCAATGGTGTTTGGAACATAATGCAACATGGTTGGTTGAATGTATTGGCACTACCAAGACTATCATCACCAAGTTGGTATCCATTGGCAAGTGCAGTGTTTGACCTCTGTATAGCATTCCACTATTCAGCTCTCAAGAATCAAATCAAGAGAAGGATCTAAATCTCCTGATCTCATTGTATATAACATCAACAACAACCCTTACCCTTACCCTCGCCCTCGCTTGTCAATAATAAATTATTGGAATTCACCTCGAGGTGTATCTAGTTTAGAGACAGTCAACACAGGTAATAATATATATATAACTCCTGTGTTGTGTCTCATGAGACATGTTAGACACAACCTTTAGTCCAGTCTACCTTTGCGAACATAGTGCGTGTCCAGACCTTTATCGACATCCATATAAGATTATTGAATCACGTGCCAAACATTACAGGAAGAAGCATAAGAATGTTAGATGCGATGATGTAACACAATGTCATAGGTGCTCACCCCAGATTCAACTACAACTTGTACAGAGACAAGAACGTCTACAACAATTGCAACGTTGTAGACATGATGTACCATGGACAAACGATACTTTGTAAAGTCCAACATTGCCAAACATGAGAAGATAGTTCAACATCTCTATTGTTCATCATCATGTCAAAGATGTCTAGAGATCAATCAATCACATCCTAATCCTAATCCTAATACAGATCTTGAGCATACTGACTCTATCGACTCTGTCGACATATCCATTACCGAACTCAAACAAGAAGTTAAACTCGTTGACTAAGATCGATCTCATCATTGTACATACAATCACTCAATAAACCAATGCGACTCGATCATCGTTGTAAACTAAACAATCATGATTGTTACCATTCATCGATTTGATTGACCACGTTGAATCAACATCACTCTCGCCTTTGTAAGATTGATTGAGTTACCAACCCCCTTTTGTGTGTGTGCTTGTCAACCAAAAAGAGAAAGGGAAAAGTGAGCCAACACTTCATTCCTTGGCTTGCCTTCCTTGCGTTTGTTTGCTCATTCTATCATTCATTCAATCACTCACTAACATCAATTACAATAGTCAACTATTCTTTGTTGTTATAATATATATATATTTGTATTGTACTTTGAAACACTTTCAAACATGCCTATCATTTACTCATTGGTATCAAGAGGATCATCAGTACTCGCAGAGTACACAAACACAACAGGAAACTTCCAAACAATCACAAGACGTATTCTCGATCTGATACCTCCCAATGAGACAAAGATGTCCTACACTTATGAGAAGTAAGATTGAATGAATGATTGATTGAAAGAATGAATGACTTACAATACGACAACAACAACATTAGATATAACTTCCACTACTTGGTACATAATACATTGACATTCTTGTGTATGGCCGATCATGAGTTTGGACAAAGGATACCATTCCTCTTCCTAGAGGATATAAAGAATAGATTCATGCAGAGATATGGCGACAGTGGAAGGACTGCACTTGCATACGCCATGAACACTGAGTTCTCCTCAGTACTCGAGCAATTGATGGTATGCCCTATCAGGTCATCCCTCACTCGATCACTCACTAACTCAATCAATCAATCAATCAAACCAGGACCAATACAACAACAAACCCAAAGCAGATTCCCTTAGTCGTACCCAAGCACAAGTAGATGAGGTCAAGCAATATTTGATCAGTGATGTTGGTATGTAGTCGACCTGGACTCGTGGACACTCATGGAAATGATACTGAAACAACCATACTACTTAGCTCCTCAACTATTAAAGCGTGGAGAGAAGATTGAGATACTTGTGGACAAGACCGAGAACATGGTACAGGAATCGTTCAAGTTCAAGAAGCAGAGCAAACAACTAAAGTGCACAATGTGGTGGAAGAACTTCAAACTCACTCTTATCATTGCTGCTGTTGTCGCTGTAAGTGTCGATTATTGGCTATGTCTTTGGCTTTGTCTTGGCCTGTCCATGTCCATTTCTGTGGACGATGTTGATGATGTAGTACACGAACTAACCTTAGCCTGTCTCCTCATAGATCATTATATTCATCATTGTGCTGTCAGCTTGTGGAGGATTCAGTTTCCACAAGTGCCGCAAGTGATCGATTGATTGATTGGCATCGAATGCGTGTAGTCTAGTTTGGCAAAGAGGACACCCCCCCATCCCAGGGATGCCCAATGGATTGATTGCAAACCCAATACATCACCATCACTCTCTTCCGCTGTTGTTATTATAACCCTTGCTCACTCTCCCTTCCCTTGCCTTGTGTATGACACAGGACAGTGAGTATCCCCGACATTTCGGATTCCAACCAAGAATCCGATGATGACCATTCCATCTCCCTCCTCTCTTCCTCCATTCTCGCAACCATCCATGGGTGGTCAGGAGGTCTCATTGCATTGGATTTGGTATCTGATTGGCACCATCTTTATATCTCTTTGGTGATGCTTAATGCAAATCGTATCAAACAGTGTTGGGGAATGAGTGAAATGAGTATGAATAGGTGCGCAAGTAGAGCATCAACATTACTTGAACAACCATCAAAGGGATGGAAGACACACAGCACCATTATGATTTGGACTGTCATGTGATTCAGGCTTGTTTGCAACTTGCTCAATCATTCATTCATATAAAAGTTTACCTTATTTTCAAATTAAATTGGTGAGTTTTTGAAACCAACCGATTGTTTTCAGATTTTTGATCGGACCAAGAACCACGCACCAATCAAACAAACTGATCAAAAAAACCAAACACTTTGGTTTGGTCATTCATTCAATCAAAGCACACTCACACAAACAGACTAATTCTTGCAAGGTCCCTGTCATCAAACTCCTTATCTCCTTGTAATCAAATACACACATTCAATCAATCAATCAATCTATCTATCTATCAATCAATCCAATCAATCAAACAGATATATATACATTAATAGTATTATTAGTATCATAAATAAATTACAAATGAGCAGCAAACAGTGTTCATCATGTGGAAACACTAATGCTTCCGCAGCCAACTTTTGTACACAATGTGGAAATAACTTGTCAAGTGTGAAGCCAATCACTATTGCACCAACACAGCCATCTGCACCACGCCCTCTAGTCACATCAAACTCCAAGGCCAATGTCATCAGCTCGTCATCCACCTCATTGAGGTCATTCCTACCACCATCAGTCCCAACCACCTCCACCTCCACCACATCAACAACAACAATGGCACCAATACCATCTTACAGACGAACATCCACCATCAACACTGCATCATCACCAGCACCCACGCCATCACATGTGCCACCACCACCCCTCACCAAGAGCGTGAGCATCGACAACTTTAAAGACATCAGACTTAGAACCAACAGCAATGGAAGCAGCAAGATTGTAAACAGCACCAGCACATCCTTTGTCCAGCCACAGTCGACATCGCCTGTGAAGACCCCTCCAGCTGATCAATCAGCACCATCAACATCAACCACCTCACAGAGCTCGTTCGTCAAGAACATGATCAAGTCACGTGATCAGATGGACACTATTGCCCAGCGCGAGATATCCCTGCTCAATGGATCACTGACCGTTGGCAGACTACCAAACCCAAGACCTTCCACCAACAGCACCACGTTCAACAACCACAACAGCACCAACAAGGTCGTGTTGTCGACTGGCCCCTCGTTCGCCACACTCAGTGCCGCACCACAGCCCATTGTGTGTCGCGTGGTCGAGGTCAATGTGGATGCTGAGCGCGAGAAGGAAGAGGCTCGCGAGAAGGAGAAGGAGCGAGTGAGGGAGTTTGAGCAACAGAGGCAGAGACTCGAGTCCGAGAAAGAGGCTTCGCGTCAGGACCAGTTGATGAAGGAGGAGGAGCGAAAGATTGCATCAGCTGAGGAGAGGAAGCTCAAGATGACCGAGACAAAGCGCAACCTGGCCCGTGAGGAGTCAGCTGCCAACGTCGACGAGGCTTCAGACGCAGCCAAGGCTGATAAGAAGAAGTCCAAGAACTTCCTCGGCTTCATCAGAGGTGGCGACAGCAAGGGCACAGATGAGGATGAGCTCATCATCTCGGCGCCAGGCAGTGAGCACACTACCAATGGCAATGGCAGAACATCACCTGTCGTTGTCGAGAAAGCCCAGCCCAATGGTACTGCCGCAGCAGACAGTGCACTCTCGCCACTCAGCAAGTCACAAAAGGCCACATCAGACAACAACGCTGACGGTGGCGTCTCGCCAGTCTCTCAACCATCGCCACAGATGACTTCAACTGACCCAAAGGGCCCCAATGGTGCACCAGCACTCCCCACACTGCCACAGGCCACAGACCAGCGCAGCCGTGTAATCACCGAGGTGTTGGTCACCGAGGCAGACTACATCCGCGACCTTGAGATCATGGTGTGGATGCGCTCAGAGATGGTCGCGCAAGAGGGCGCCATGGACGAGATCAACACGCTGTTCAGCAACGTCACCCAGCTGCTCATGGTCAACCACGAGCTGTTCAAGCACTTTAGCAAGGTGCCCACGTCTGGCGACTTTGCCGAGTCGATTGCCAATGGCTTCATCTCGATGGCCGAGTTCCTCAAGACCTACGTCGTCTACTGCAGCAACCAACAAAAGGCTCTCCAAACATACAACGCTCTCAAGGGCAAGAATGCCGCCACCATCACCTCGCTCCTCAACCGCAAGGAGTGTCGCTCACTAGCCTTTGACTCATTCCTGATCAAGCCAGTGCAGCGTGTATGCAAGTATCCACTTTTGCTCAGAGTATGTATCCACATGTCTACATCACCAACTCAATCAATCAATCATATGATTAACATATGGAACCATTCCACCCACACAACAGGAATTGATCAAGTCCACGCCAAGCACAACACCAGCTTACAATATGTTGGTGCAGGCACAGTCAAAGATTGAGTCGATTGTAACAATAGTCAATGAGAGAAAGCGCGAGTATGAGGGACAGATGAAGATGTACAATATCCAGACACGTCTGGTCGAGGGCGGCTGCGACTACAAGATCCTGGCACCATCCAGGAAGTTGGTGAAGGAGGGTAACATCGAGTGTTTTGGCCACGTTGTCCCTGGCAGCACATCGACACCAGCATTCAACAAGAAGTCCAAGCCAGGCTACTACTACCTGTTCAATGACCTGTTCATCTTTGTACTGGTGTCTGATCCCGCCGTGCCAACCTCTCCCCTGAAGCTCAAGGCCAGCGTTCCATTCGACGCTGCGACCGTGCGCGAGGGTGCCGAGCAGCCCAACTCAATCGAAATGCGCTACTCAACACAGAGGATATGGCTGTTTGCCACGTCGACGCCAGAGGAGAAGCAGGCCCTATTCACAGAGATTAGCCAATTGGTAGAAGCTGGAAGTGGAAGCAATGGCAGCAGCGACTGATCGATCATCTGTCTGACTGTCCATATAATTATTATTTATATATGTAGAGCAATAAACTATTGTGATCACAATACTTAAGATGTTGGTTGAGGACCAGGATCGCACGTGTCACACGAAGCTCGGTCTAACAACTGCTTGTTGCACTTGTGTACCCTCTCCTTAAGGTGGCGATTCAGCTCCTTGAGAGAAGTAAATTCACTGTCACACCACAAGTGTGGACAAGCGAACTCCTTGGCTACTTCCTTCTCAAAGTGACCGCACTTCCTATCGCAGACGCTAGCATTACATCGAGGATGGCTCTTGATCTCGTGCTTTATTCACGCGCTCTCCGATGCATAAGTCCTAGGTACTCCGCAATAGTCAGTACAACAATTGTGTCTGCACTCGAGTCGGACTGGCCATCAGTGTTTGTTCGTCGTGTATATTGATCCTATCTCTATGTCTCTATCTCTACCTCTATCTCTATGTATGATGATTAAATCAAATGATTGATCGTCGTCTCTCAAGTCCGATTTTCAGTGTCTCCATCCTTTCTCGTGTCCATCTATCATCAGAGAGAGAGTTGGTTAGCTCGCCAATCAATTGTCATTGAGGCGTAACAGTGTATGATGATACATACTCTCCATCATTGGCTCAAGAGTACCTCTGAAGGCTGCTCCAGACGCATCCCATCTTAATCCATATCCTGCCTCACATCTAATCTCAAGGATAGTAATGTCATGCTAATGATTGAATGAGTTAGAGTTAGATCAATTATTAGCTACAAACTGATCGAGGATGGATACATACAGGCAGCCAGTGCATGTTCATCCAGACATTCTCTTGGAGCATGGTAACGATGATCTTTTCAGATCGAATGTTCTTGACGGGCTCTGGACCAGTTCCAGGTCCCCAGAATGAGTTGTCCGAGCGATTACTATGTTTACAGAGTGCACGAGCTGATGTGGTAAGCTTGGATGGTGAGCCAGGACTGTGTGGCAGGTTGGCCGCATTGATCAGGCGTATTGGGCCTGGTGGCAGACTATTTGTCGAGCCAACAGTCCTGCGGAAACCCATCATTGTCAACAGAGCACGCATGTCTAGACTCTTGAACCATTGATACATAGCGTCGACCCTTTTGTCCAGTGTCATTGTGGACCATTCGCCATCATTTTGTTGTAGCAGCTTAGTGATACACTGTGTAATGTCATTCCTGGTAGTTATATCATTGCTCTCACGATCGAGCTCTGCAAGTCCGTGAACTGGTTGCATTGTGATTGGGAATCGTCCAAGTGCTGCCCAAGCCAATGTGACCAATGATACATGTTTATAATATGGCTTCATTGGATAGAAGCACTTTGATGACATCAATGAGTTGTATCTCATCAATTCACTCTCTGGTGTGTAAGTGAACATTGTTGCTACATTGTTTACAAGCTATATTATCAAGTGTCAGTCAGCATTGTTTATATGATTGATCATTGGAGATAGTGACACTCACAGTCGTATCCATATAGTTTGGACGGTCATCGTCGTCCAACATGGCAGACCTCTCCTTGTCGGACAGCCAGTCCAACTCATATCTATACTTGAACTTTTCATTCTTTCTTTGATTATCCTGTACTTCTACTTGTACTTCATTGTTATCTGTTGTTGTTATTGTTGATGTTGATGTTGATGTTGATGTTGATGTTGATGTTGATGTTGATGTTGATGTTGATGTTGATGCTGGTTTGGTCGCTACATCATCAATCTTGTCATCAAACATTAGTTTGAATACATCATACAACTGATGTAACAGTTGTAAATCAAACTCAACTGTTGTTGGTGTCATTGTTGATTGTGTTGTTGGTGTCATTGTTGTTATTGTTGTTGGATTAGCCTCCATTGTATGTACATTAGTGCCTTTCACTATCTCTATCTACCTCTCTATCTATCTATCTCTACCTGTGTGTCATTGACCTGTTGTTGATTTTACAATGAATGAATGAAACGACATACGTCATCCTAACTTTGGAACCTGTGTGTGTGCTATTCCGTTCTATTTCCAAACCCAGTGTTGTCATTGCTCAAATAAGGTAAGCAATTAAGAAAGGGTTTGGTACTGTCGACATGATAACCAATGAACATTCAATTGACATTGACACTCTCTATTGTCAACACCATATGATTGCCAACCAATAACAAATACATCATCCAATGTTATAAGTTGGGATATTCCCCAACAACCTTGATCACTAACCCATTCAAGTCAGATGGGTTGTCTTTCCTACCTAGGTTTGAAACTAGTCGTGATGTTGTCATCCAATCAATCAAACCATATCAATCATCAGAAACGACCTTCACTCTCTATCCAGGGGTATTGATATTAGATCAAGACCACACAACCGAGCTTGATTGCCAGTTCTTTCCCACCATCACTACTACCAAGTTTCCCCCACCCACACTGTTTCGTTAAGTTAAAACACGATCGCACACACATCTAATTTTGATCTCGATTGGCCCACTTCCCACACTTTAGGGCAATCAGGTACATTCACTGTTATGTGAGCACTGCATCACTGACAACATCATTCATTCCTTTCGTTCAAAGGTGTGTGTTGTTCTTGAGTTGAATTCAACCAATACATATATACTTTCTTACACTTATTGTGTTATAATTATACACACATACACATACACTCTATTATATATTTAAATATATACAACCTATCTTGCACTCTGCCACCATCAACAACATCATCAATCATCAACATCATCAATCAACAACAACAACAACAACATCATCATCAACATCAAGCCGAATTACATCTGACATACCTTTATCAATCAATCAATCAATCAATTAATCAATCAATCAAACTGAGACATTGCCTTTGACATTGATATTGATATTGACATTGACATAGTCTAAACTACTTCGACAACAACAACACAGAAGTCAACACATCGATCGGACATTACCACTCAGACAACAATTCCACCGACTGACCCCATCATTTCATTCGACCCTCGGTTCCGATCACAATCCCGAACACATTCACCCACACAACACAAAGCGCGCATTTCCCAAAACACTCTTCCATTCGTCAATATACATATACAACATATACATATAATTATATACATATAATAGCAATCAGGTGGCATTAAATATGGGACCAACTGTACGTATATCGAACAAACGACATTGGACATGGACATGATCGATCGATCGACTAACACACATACACTCATACATAGGATGTTGTGTTTAAATGCTACTTTGCAGATGGTAGCTACAAGTCGATGCTGATCAATGAGAGTGATAACACTGGCAAGGTGGTGCAGACCATCATGGAGAAGGTCACCTTCCCCAAGACAAAGGGTTTGATGCTGTTCTACGTTCACAGAGATTCATCAGGTATGTGACTTCATTTCACTGGATTATTGATTGATTGATTGATAATGGGATGTCTATTATTGTCGACACACGTACAACAACTGCCCATCCTACACCTCCTTGCCTGCCGACCACTCCCCATCATCACTCCCAACACTTCCATTCGTTTCCCCATTCATTCGTTCAATCAATCAATCCAAGGATACTCAATTAATCAAACAACAAACAAATATTCTAACTTATCCAATAATTAACTTAATAATTAATAACTTACAATGACCAAAGGCGAGGTCTACACTGAGATTGCAGAGAATGAACATCCAGGACAGATATTTAAAAAATGGGACAGCGACAAGTCGATGATGAACTTTAAGATGGTGTTTAAGAGGAAGAAGGACGCATTCAAGTGGAAGGAGGACGAGTTGGTCAGCATATCGGCCACGAGTAACGCTCCTCCACCCTCAGTCACCGTGTCACACACGCCACAAAATGCGAGCGCAAATGCCAAGCCACCCTCGCGTCCACCACCCTCGCCCACCTCTGTGCCCAATGGCGCAGACGAGGGAGTGCGCCACCCCGCGCCACCTCCCCGCCCCAGCGCCGCCAATCCCATCATGGCCGAGCTGTCGCTCAAGCGTGCCGCGCAGGACAAGGTGCTGCTGCGTCAGGTGCCACGCAAGGAGCAGAGCCAGATGGCCATCATCCAGTGGGTGAACAAGAAGCTGGAGGAGGGTGGCAAGGACTCGCGCATCGAGAACCTCGAGAGCGATCTGAAGGATGGCACGGTGTTGGCCGTGCTGCTCGAGTGTCTGAGCGGGCTGGCCATCAAGGACTTCAACAGGAATCCCCAGACCAAGATACACACCGTGGAGAACCACAACATCATCATTCGTTACCTCAAGGTGCTCGGAGTCAATCTGGTCAACATCACTGGCGAGGATCTCTGGGAGTCGCGTCCCGAGACCATGATGAGGATCATGGGTATCATTATCAAACATTTTACAGAGTCCAATCCAAAGGCTAGATTATCAGCGATTGCTGGTCAACAGCAGCAACAGCAGCAGGGTGGTGCCAGTCCAATCAGGAGACCACCAGTGCCTGTCAGAGCACATAATGGTGACACAACAGCTGAGGTACCTCCACCCCTTGCCGATCCAAACCTCAAGCCACCACCAATGAGGAAGATGCCCGCCAAGCCATCGGCAGGCTTCGTTCCAAAGCCACCACCCGCTGTGGCCAAGCCAATCACACATACTCCACCAACAGAGTCTGCCGGCGTGTCCGCCCCAGCTCCACAGCCAATGAAGAGACCAGCTGTCAAGCCACCTCCTCGTGTCCCCGCTCAGAATGGCAACCATCCAGTCGCCTCACCACCCCAGCAACAGACACCTCCACAACAGCCACCTCGCATGGCCAAGCCAGCACCTCCACCACCTACACAAGCCAGAGGCAAGCCAGCTCTACCACCAAGAGCTCACAATTCCCCGGCACCATCCAATGCCGCTGCCGACCTGCCACCACCTCCACCACCCATCTCCAACATGCCCCTGCCACCAATGCCATACGATCTTCCACCTCCTCCACCACCTCCCGCCTCCAGCGTTGATCTGGATCATATCGTATCGCCATCCAGGCTGCCGCCTCCACCAATGCCCATCTCCGAGCCATACAACGACGAGTACGACACGACCACCACCGCACCACCTCCACCCCTCCCATCTACACTCCCATCGACACTGCCTCCATCGCCACCAAGGAAGCTCTCCAAGCCACCTGCGCCAGCAGCCAGATCTATCGTCCCACCTCCCGCACCAGTGGCAGAGCCAGAGCCAGAGCCAGAGCCCGAGCATCATTACGAAGAAGAATATAACAACAACACAACTACAACAGATTATACAGATGCTACACAGGCAGACTATCAAGACACAACATACGATTACGTACAGGATGACAATGCAGCGTTGGACAAACCAGTTGACGAGCTGACCTTTGAGGATCTAGAGTCGATCATCAACAACAACACTCTGACCTTTGAGGATCTGCTCAAGGAGCACAACCTGGAGATGCCAAACGAGTCAAGCTACGACATGGGCAACGACCAAGCCGGCGGCGACGGCGCCAAAGATAACGACCTGGACGATCTACTTGACAGGCTTGCTCGAGGTGAAGTCTAAGTCATTCTTCATCAATCATACATTCAATTCATTCATTCAATCCATATATATATACTATATACGACTTTACTATGTAATTAAACATTAACTTACTTCATTCACTCTTTCCTTCGCACTTCTCCTTCTGTTGCCCGCTCGCGAGTGAGTTGAGAAAGTGTTGTCACGAGTTGTCTTCTCAACTTTGTTGGACATTTCTTTGTTTGTTCGCAGCGACTACAAGTATTAATAGGACAACATGTTGTTCGACGATAACAACTCACTCAACATCATCATCTTTAATGCGTATGTATATTCTTGATACCACAATGATATCCATGGTCAATGTCTAACAATCCAACTCCAATCAATCAATGACAATGATGATGTAGCATCAAACTTTTCAGTAAAGAGAGCAGGAAAGGTTAGATCTATTACACCTCGTGTCATAAAGGTAGATCAGAAGAAGCCAAAGGTTGGACGTGCCAAGAAGAGACACCTCTACAACCGACGCTCCAGAACTGACTTTGGAAGGAAAGTTTCCTACAACAAGCAATCAATCTAAAAAGAACTACACTATGTCTGTAATAATAACTTCTACTATGATGGATAGTTAAGACTAGTCTGCTTCTTTATTGACTGCTGTTGACCCAAAGTATCAGGTCAAACCATTATATCAACAATGCATTGTCAATCAAATATCACACATCAGCAACAACAGAACTTGTCGGTTGAATGACTCCCGATACCCACAAGACGAGCAAAGCTGGTCATGACGCCAGCCCTTGTTATTGGGTCCTTAGGCTTTAGGAATGAATGAATCTAGGAGTTATCTGTGCACCTGCACTGCACGACCGACAAAGTATCTTCAACAATGTTTATTACTTGAAGATTTGAATAAAGTCCGTCATTATTGTGGCCTAACAAGGGCACACAATCACATTATCATCAAATATATGATACATACTGATTGATTGGGTACCACGTGTTAAGACAAAGGGCGCGCCGTGTAAACAATAATCATTTGATCTTTGAGAATATCATCACAGGTGTTCACTTTGGTCCCAGACATAACGCCCACCCTTCTCGGCAAATGGAACTCACTGGTCATAGGTGCCACGAAAGCAAAACGAACCAAAATAGTCCATCTGAAGATATATGTTTTGGTGATACAGGGGCTGTTTTAGATTCAATTTCAATCTTTGCCGATTACCTAGGCCTTTAGGGTCAAACATGTCAATAGTAAATTACAGAATAAGCAACTTACATACTTATCATATTGTTATTTATATATATTACTCACCTCATCAAACATATAATTATTATTAACATTATTATTATTATTATTCATTCAGGAAACAAACAAACAAACATCCAGCCTAACAAACAAATACAATACACACATTCATATTTACTCTCTAATCTAATATATATATATATTCTACTACCATTGTCATCATCACGCATCCACTCACCAGGGTCACATCACTCAACTGCTGAGCATACGCACACTCACTCACACACACATATTACCACATCCATAAACCACAATCACTCTAGCAACCTCCCACTTACTCCATTCATCATCCTCATTCACACCCCTAGTTTAATACTTTGCGACGACGTGATTGCCATAATAATACTACTTGTATATATATATACAAGTACAGATAGATAGTCAGAGTATCGTACTTGCTTGCTGACTCATTGTCCACATTGACTCATTCAACTCTTTGTCTGGTGGATAACTAAGGATATTATATTCCAACAACAAACAAACAATCAATCTCCCACCTCACTCAGTCACCTCACTCACTCACTCACTCCCTGTCGACAAGTACTGGAGGTACATAAAGTATAAAGGATTGAAGAATGAATATCGATATTGATGTTAGTGCCGAGACTGATCCTTTGATCAATCCTATGAGAATGATGGCTGGCAATAGTATAGATGACTATGGAAATTCAAATAGAAATACAACAAATAATGACGACGATGACTCTTTGGACGACAGTGAAGATTGTGACGAAGTCATTCCAACTCCATCCACCATCAACAGTGATGTTACCGATGCTCCACATCTAACTGAAGAGCAAAAGAAGATTATAAATACAACTTATGGTCATAAGACAATGTATGTTTCATTCATTCTTACATTGATAGATTGAATGATAGCATGTGACTAACAAACGACCAATCAAACAGAGGAACTTTGGGTGGATTCTGTCTACTCATTGGTAATATGACAGGCCCTGGAATGGTTGGAATAGCATTACAAATGCAGCAAGGTGGATGGTTGCTGTATGTTCATGATCATTCCATCACATGTCCAATCATACAGTCTTACTCACTCAATCAATCAAACAACTTATCTAGGTCTATATTCACATTCATGTTAATCATGGTCGTTAGTACATTCGCTGCTCTGTTCCTTACAGAGTCCATGGCATCTATTCCTGGTAACTCCAGGTTTCAGGTATGTTTAGGACCTCCATGGCCTCGCATTCAATCGCAGTTGGTACTAACCAACCAATCAATCAAACAATCAGTTGCGTGTCGAGTTTAGTATGTTGGTACGATTCTACTTTGGTAAATGGGGATACATCCTTGCACAGGTGTTTATCAATGTTGCATTACAGGCAACAAACATTGCCTCGATTATAGTATGTGCACAAGTTATGGACTCGATGATTGTGTTCATATTCAAACGTACGTGTGGACTGGAGATGTATCCACATGCCTTCCACTGGACCTGTGTCGATCAGCTCACTGGCACGACGTCGCCCTTTGTCGACATGTACATGTTCTTCACAATTGGCTACCTTATTGTACTGGTCATCATCATCCCACTTGGATTCCTCAATCTGGAAGACAACATCATTGTACAGATAGCATCGTTTGTCATCATGTTGATCATCACCTCCTCGTGGGTTGTCATGTTCTGCATGCACGGTTTGAACACTGACAACCTGCCAACGTTTGGAAGTGGGCGTGGAATGGCCGAACTGATCGGTAACGTCATGTTCAACTATGCATACATCACAACCATACCAAGTTGGGTCAATGAAGCTGTATGTACTCCAACCCAATAGTCTGGAACTATCCCTAACTTACTAACTCACTCAATCAATCAATCAAATCAATTAGAAACCATCGGTAAAGATTAGCAAGACAGTTTGGAGTTCTGTTGCATTCTCAACGGTGATCTTCTTGGCTATTGGTATCTTTGGAAGTCTGTCCTTTGGCAACATGCCAACAAACTCTGATATTCTAAGTATCATCAACAGCTCACCAGAGGCCAATGTCTTCTCCAAGATATGTGTCTACATCTTCCCATTTGTAGTACTGGCCTCATCGATCCCCGTGTTCTCCATCGTCGTACGATACAACTTGATGCAGAACAACCTGTTGCCTAGAAGTGTGGCCAACTTCATCTCTGTTATCCTGCCCTGGCTGATCGTCATCCCGTTCATGACTGGTGATGGCCTGAACCTCATCACACAATGGTCCAGCATCATATTCAGTTCGATCGCCAACTTTATCATCCCACTGATAATCTACCTGCAGTCAATTAGATTCCGTAAGAATCATCGCCATATGACTGCAGAGCAACGAGCTATATTGAAGTCATTGATGGTGGAGTCCGTCGACTGGGAGAAGAACATCAATGCATTGCAACGAGAGGCTGATCAATCGATGTACCGAGCAGCCAAGAGGTTCACCATTCGTCTCTGCAAACGAGTAGCAATGGCATCACTCATAATTCTATCTATTCTCATTCCCCTTGTAATAGTTACTACAATCATCTTTGGATCATGATGAGAGATTATCTAATGATCAGAGAGGTGATAGATCATAAACATATAAAAATATATAAATAGATATAGATAGATATAGTATCCAGTGACCTCGTTTCGGTTTGCCGGTGACTTCCAGGGTCCAGGGATAGTTCCAGAGGATGTTGACAAGAAAGATAAAAAGGATAGAACAGATCGCCGGGGTTTCAGTTAACAGTTGAATTGTGTAGATTGCTGTAAGACGACCTTGTATATCAAACAGTGTTGAAAACATAATGAGACATGACAATCACGTGATCAATCATATTTATGGGTTCTATGTTGAATCGACCAAAATCTAAAAATAAAGTAAGATACTTCAACCATGACGTCACGTTTGAGAATACATTGAAAGTCATCTCATATTTAGACGCTACATCATGTAGAGAGAGAGAGAGAGAGAGGATTATAATGATAATATATATGATTCGAACCTGGTCGACTATCTATCCGCTAAAGGTCGTGTTGTCGACCATAACTCGGTCGCTAATATAAAAAAAGGACAGATCGTCTATCGTACTAGTTCACCGTACGTCTTTCGTTGCCAGCCTGCAAACCACCACCTTGCGATGTTGGCTATTCGGCTAACGTGAATGACTTGATAGGTTACTTTCGGAAGGTTCATGAAACCGAGTATAGTTGTAATTGAGTGAGACTGCTGTAAGACGACCTTACCAATCCAATCAATTAACAAACATTATAAGTTGTATCAACTTGAACAACAACTTAATTAATGGTTGGTTGGGCTACTTGCAAGTTCCCCGAACTCACCCACCCAGCTTGCAAGCTCACTCCTCTCTCTCACACATTCAAGTAACCTAATACTCAACCTGGATTTGATAGTTCAGCTTTATTGTCTGTGTTGATGTTAATATGTTTGATTGATTGATGGAAGGATGAGACAAAAGTAGTGCACTTCATAGCCTCTCCAACAATTGGTTGGGTTGAGTGGATGGATGATGAATGTGATTGAGGGATGAAGAGAGTATGAGAGATAGGTGATGATAGAGTATGATATTGAATGAATGAATTATGATTATGTTGATAATGATGATGATGTTTGGTTGATGTGGAGCATTGTTGTTGGAAAGATAGATAGATGTTTGATTGTGACAAACACTACTACTACCTACGACTTAACAACAATACTCGATCGGACACAACAACATCCTTAGATGCCGGCAATACATTGTGGCTGGCTGTTGACAAGGATACACTTGGTGCCTGGGGCGCAGTTGGCAAAGTCGCACAACTTGAGGCATCTTGCCTCAAGGTTTGGCGATGGTTGGCAGCAGGCCTCATCAGCGGCACACCTCAAGGTGTCACAGGTCTGTGGTGGGCACTCTGGGTCGATGGGGACGGTGGCTCTTGGGAAACAGCCTGGGACGGTTGGGCAACATGGCTCGTTGGCGCACTTGCTGGTGTTGACGTAGCGACACTCGAGGCCGAGGAGCTCACAGTTGAGAGTCTGGCAGGTCTCTCTGCTACGGATTGGGAAGTACTGGATGAAGTCCTCACGTGGGAAACAGGTGTTGGCAATCTCGTAGATCTCTCCGTTTCTTGAGTAGACACCGCACTGAACCTCGGGCAGGTCGAAACAGCCCTCTGGTCTCTTGTTGACACAGACCTTAAGGTCGGCGCCACAGCAGGACTTGGTGGTGAACAGGGTGCAGTCTGGGTTGATCAGACACTCCTCACCACAGGTGAGCTGCGAGCAGTTGGTTGGCTTGACACAGCATGCGCTGCCGCCCTGGTTCTTGCAGGTGAAGCCGGCCTGGCAGACGACGCCAGCGCAGACATCCTTGGCGATACAGGTGGCAACGTTGTTGATCATCAGACACTCAAAGCCGTTGGCACACTTGAGGTGCTCACAGGTGACGGGTGGCTGTGGCTCGCAGAGGATGCAGGTGGCGCGGCCGTTTCTCACGACGCACTCGTATCCCTCTGGGCACTCGAGGATGGAGCAGAGGCTGCCGGTAGTACCAGATGAACCGGATGAGGTGCCAGAGGTACCGGATGAGGCACCAGACGAGGTGTAGATGCACTTGGCCTGGTTGTTGTCGACGATGCAGTGGGTGCCGCCTGGGCAGACGACGCCGTTGCAGAGATCGATACCACCCGAGGTCGACGAGCCAGATGAGGATGAGGAAGATGAGCTAGAACCGGACGAGGTGTAGATGCACTTGGCCTGGTTGTTGTCAACGATGCAGTGCATACCGCCTGGGCATTGGTATCCGTTGCAGAGGTCGATTCCACCGGAGGTCGATGAGGATGATGATGAGGATCCAGAACATCTGGCAACTCTTGGGCAACAGGAGGTACCGTAGCATGGCTCGGATGGGGCCCACTCACAGGTTCTGCCTTGGGCCTCACATCTCAAAGATTCACAGGTGTCGTTTGGAATACGGTAATCGGTGAAACCAAGTGGCTTGCACGATGTCCAGAACTCCCAGATCTTTCCACCGGCATCCTTTCCACAGCTTATCTGCTGTGCACAGTTCTGGTTGGACACACAGAACTGCTGCGAGTCGCCACAACACGACAGGAAACTTAAATATTGACAGTTCAAATTGCTCTGACAGGCATCCCTACCAAGTGATGCACATTCTATTTGTTTAGTTTGATGTGATTGATCAAATATGTTAGAGTCATGTGTCATGTGATTGATCAACTTTAATCCAATATTTCCAGTGAACCTGGAAATAATAATAAATTATTATTATTAAGATACATACCATCACCACGTGTCGCCACCACGATGGCTGACAGTATAAACAAGGAAAGTAACAATCGCATTCCTCTTTTTGACTAGGTGTTGTAGTTGTTGTTGGTAGCTAGTAGTGTTTGATTGAGTGAGGGTGAGCTAAGGTTATCGAAAAGAGATAATATATTATATTTATATATTAGTAAGTATATATATATATATATAAATATTAAAGATGGGAACTGTTGTTGTTGTTTAGTGATAGGTGAGTGATTGAATGATTGAGTGAGTGATTGAGTGATTGTGATTGATTGAATGAATGAATGAATGATAGAATAAAGGACACTAAGTTGCTGGCGTGTATATTCAATTTGTAGTGGTAGGTATGTTGTTGTTTGGATAGAGCAGTGCAGTGGATAATAATATAATGAACTATGAATGCTCTAAGCTATGCTGCTGCTGGGGCTTGATTAAGAGAGAGTGAGTGAGTGAGTGCGAGAGATATAGGATGAATGAATGCGCGTGGGGGGTGATCATTAGATGTATAGATGGATGGATGGATAAGGTGGCTACATACATTGCTGCTCTCTCTACTCTTAGTATTACTGTAGGAGAGAGAAGGTGATGATCATGTTGATTATAGTGTTAAGCTTACCATTGGGTTGTGTTCAAAGCACATGTGCTAAGTATCATCCTTGGTATGTGCGCAGAGGTAAGCCTGGCCTACATTGTAACATTACTACTCTACATTCCGCTATGTGTTGTTGTTGTTGTTGTTGGTGGTAGATGCTGTTGTTGTAGTTGTCGTAGTGGTTGAGGGCTTAATGCCTCAGCTTTGATCACATGATCAAAAGTGTGTGTTATTGAGTGTGTGTTTGATCACACACAATCATTTAGTTCATCACCTGACAACCACAACATAACATACCTACCACTCAACAAACAACAACTACAACAAACTTGATTCTCATTCCAGTGCACTCGTATAGATAAATATGAACAAGTACCTTAGTGATGTGTGGCCACATCAAAGAATCCATCCATCTCATGTGCAGCTAACTAACCATCAACAATTCAGTCAACTATGTTTGGAGTTATCACTGGTGTGTTGTTGCGCTCCATTATCATCAAGTTGATATATATATAAATGTGTTATAGTATGGTACTGAACTGAACGGCTCACACACGACGTCAGTCGGAGCTCTGTTCTGGCAATGGCCACGGCCAGTCACTCATGGTTGGATGGTTGGTTATAGTGGTGTGATGTGATGATGAGATGTGATGGATGGTAAGGCATCAAAGACGACCTTCTAACCTAGTTAGTTCAACTATGAGTCGCGACTTCACTCCTGTTCCATTCTCAACTCCATCCAGATTATTCCCTATTCATAACATGTAAGATAGATACCGACACAAACAATCATACAAACAAGGAGTTCTCTGTCGACACATATCCATCCATCCATCCATCCATTCATTCATCACTTTGTATGCTTGATTGATTGATTGATTGATTGATCAGTCAGATGTTTCATTGCTATTCATGGTCGTTCACAAGCTACATCGATTGATTGTCAACAAAGTAGTAGTCTCTCAACCATAGCCAACAAAAATAATAATAGTTGTTATAAACTGGATTCCATTTGATTGATTTCGTATCCAACACTGTGGAGTGGATGCCTAAATAGAGCATCTAACATACTTTCACCACACGATTGTTATGTATCAATAGTCTTCACCTTCTCCAGGTAATCCATGAGCGTGTTGTCTCCTCATCTCCAAGACATAATCCAATATCCACCCACACACTCATCCACTCACATGATTGATGGACATCCACCAACTATCCAACACACACACACACATTCACACCAGATATATGATCAACATCTCCAAATGATGAATGATGACTGAGTCGACGATGAACAATCCATCAATCAATCAATCATACCCAATGATAGACAATAACAACAATGAGTAGTCCCTCATAACGTATTTTGAATGCCTGTGTCAATCTTTCATTCATTTATAATTAGCTCGTTTGATTGATTAACAGCCCATCTTACTCGGGTGATCGACGAATCCACTGCCACCACAACAACGATATACATCCACATCCTCATCCACATCCACATCAACATCAACATCAACATCCATGTGTCTGAGTGCCAGCAACTTTGAAAAATGACATCTTATGATGATGGGAATGCACCCCCCTCATCCATCATCAGGGATAGATTGATTGATTGTGTTGATGAGTGAGTTCAGTTGAGTGGGAAGAGGACGCGTCCACCTTTCCCTCCAGCCTTCTTTCTGATCACTCCTTGCAACTCAGCTGCAATCTCCCTCGCTGCCATTTGCTGATTGGTTACAATCAAGCATCATCAACCAGTTGTTTGGTTGCTCAACAGACACAACATTGTGACAGGCATCATTACCTCAATAGGAAATTATTATTATACTTCATTGATCACCATCTTCATCATTGTCAACCGGCAACAACAACAACAACAGCAATCAAGGAATCAGGGCACTCGACACGTCGTTTGACAATTCCAGCCAGAGATTAATAATAACCAACAACCCTTTTTTCGAGATAAGATGAGACAGATGGCATCCTTTCTTCAACTACTGTCTGGCGATCGAACCTGGAAAGTCCACGACAAAGGTTCGTGTAACCATTTATCAAGGCCCAACCATCACTCCCTCACTCATTCGTTTCAATCAATCAATCAATCTATCAAACAATTATTAGATGGACCTCCATCACTCTCATTTATGAAGAGCCAGAAATCATTGGATTGTTTATATTTGAAGAAGGATAGTATGGATGAGATACCAACAAATAGGAGGTCAACTTTACACAAATCAGTACAATTCCTAAATGATCGACGAATAGTTGGACTTGGATTTGGTGTGGATCAACAGATAGAGAGTGCACTACTTTGGCTACCATGTGAGGTGTTGACTGATATGTTACTCAACTTGTCAACGATGGACTTGGTAGCACTAAGTAGTACTTGTCAAACAATTCGATCATTCATCAATGGATATATGTGGGAGAGGATGTTCAAACAAAGAATGCCAACTACATATTTAACAATCATTGGTGATTTGGATATACTCAACTCAGTACTGCCAAGGAGAATATTAAGATGGAATGAGGATATTTTGATGATGATGATATCAAACGAATCATTACAACTTGTCAATATGATTGATATACAACGACATGATATTCCAACTTTAAGTTCACTCATGCATATTTTAAGTCGAGTCACCTTTGACAAATATCAACGCCAAGAACTTCTCTCGACCGATCAATGTGCCTCCATAATATTCCAACTCATTCCATCATCACTCCAACACGAACAACTTATATTCGACATGTTAGGCATTATGATCAATTTGTCCAAAGGTATGTTAAGCCAAGTCCAACTCTATACCACCACTTATCTAACCCATAAATCAAGATTCAACAACTAGTACATTCCAAGTACTGTTGAATAATATTAGTTCGATATATATGGTCATCAAGCAATATATTACATCATCTAGGATGGTTGGTAAAGCTTGTAAACTACTTGTTAATGTCACTCGAGACATACAAGGTGGAAAGATATTTGGAGAGACTGGTGGTGTCAAACTAATGATGAAGGTGTTTGATAATCATCCAAAGCATCACATTGTCACCATGGTCTATAACTTTATCCTCATGCAAACCAGTCAATCATGTATGTCTACACTTGCCTCTCCCTAATTCTCCAAAGATACTAACTAACTCATTCATTCAATCAGACCTCTTGAGGGTATCAGAGTTCAACTCGATCAAGACATTGATCCAATCGATGGATCAACGTTCCTACGACAAATCATACATGTTGAGTGGACTACGATGTCTTACCAACTTGTCCATGAAGAGTATGTATATCTAACTTTGATCGATGCAGCACTACCATCACTAACTGGAACTATTCCAATCAGATATAATATCAACAAAGATTGGAGAATATGGTGGAATCCAATTATTACATAGTATTATAAGGGGCAATGTACATAATGAATCGATTATAATAGAATGTTTGAGGATATTGAAGAATATGACAATGGACAATTCAACAAACTCGAATAAGATTATACAGAATGGATTGGCCAATACTATGTTGAGAGTATTGATAACATACTCTCAACATGAGATCATACAACAAAAGGCACATGACTTTATACTCAACCTATTCATCTTCTCTGACCTTTTGAAGAAGGCCATACCCATGGAGACTCTTCAACTTCTCAAGATATCCTCGCGTACCACCAACCTATTCCCCGATCAGTACCGCAAACTATTCTACATGGTCGACAACATAGGAAACAAGTAATAAACTTGATCAATCAATCAAAATTGTAGCTAGTTGCCATCCAACCCCCACTCCAGGTCCACAACTGATCAGACTCGTAGTTTTGTGGTTTTTGGGTCCGGTTACCCCACTTGTACAATCAAATCATGATTTGATTATAAATCTCGAAAACAGTCAACCGACTCACGTCTCAATCACCATTCAAAATTGCGTATCACTTTGTGATTGTCCTTCATTCAATTGAATGAACATTTACTTTACTTTATATATATACATATATACATATATTAATGGTATGTTCGATATTGTGATCATCACAACTTCAATCACGAGATACTAATACATGATGGAACTATTCCACAACACCCCACTCACACTCTCACACACACAAAACACATGATCAATCAATCAATCAATCAATCAATCAATCAATCAACAGGGCTCTAAAGCATCCAAACTATTGGAGGACGCACAGAAGAACCATGCCAAAGAGATAAATCTTAAGGAGACTCATCTTAAGCATTTACCAATGGTCATTTGTACAAACTTCAACTTTATAACCAAGCTCAACTTGAATGATAATCTTATCAAAGAGATACCGCCAGACATTTATAAACTACGAGCACTCAAAGTGTTCTGGATCAACAATAATAGATTGTCATCTATTCCCGATGAGGTGGGCCTGCTGTCCGAGCTGGAGGACTTCCAGGCGGACGGTAACCACGTCGCCAAGATCCACAAGGTCTTCTTCGAGCTGAAAAAGATCGACGAGCTGTCGCTGGCGCGCAACCAACTTCGCGAGCTGCCCGCCGCCGAGCTCAACATGCTACGATCACTGCGCACGCTCTCGCTCGAGGACAATCAGCTGACGATCCTGCCGGCGCTGGCCGGCCTCATCTCGCTTCGCACACTCAACGCCGCGTCCAACCACATCGAGTATATCTTTGCCGACTTTGTCCACTGTCATCAGCTGGCTAACCTGTCGCTTGCGTGTAACCGACTCACCACGCTGCCAGACTCATTCGGCACGCTGCGCACTCTCACCGTGCTCAATCTACGCAGCAACCGTCTTCACACGCTACCCGAGTCATTCGGACGCCTGACCAGCCTCACCACACTCCTGCTGTGGGACAACAGCTTCGAACACTTCCCCGTGTGTCTCACGCAGTGCACAGCGCTGACCGAACTGTCGCTGGCCAACAACAGACTCACCGACGTGCCTGCCGAGATTGGCGCGTTGACCAACCTGCGCAAACTCTACCTGCAGTACAACGACATTGAGCGTCTGCCCGTCGAGCTCAAGTACCTTCGCCAGCTCAGCACGCTACTTTTACATCACAACCGCCTTCAATCGATACCTTGCGAGATCTCATTGCTCAAGTATGTGGAGAGTCTCAACCTAACGGGCAACCCGCTGCCGGCGCGACTACTACAGGGCGACCTGGCCGTGCTACTCAAACATTTGCATTGCGAGCTGCTGCACAGACGCGAGATATGTGCACGGGTCATCCAGAGACACTACAGGGCATGGCGACGACAGTATCGCTTCAGATCGATAGTCTACGAGTTGATGGATGGATGCAAACAACAAAGGATCAAGACCGAGGTCAGCAAGGATGCGGACAAGAGACGCGCCGCAATCAAGATTCAGCGATGGTACAGATCGCGTCGTATTATTAACGCGTGGCATGGGCTGGTGTCCAAGGCCATGCTGCTCTCGTCCACGCGACTTCAACAAGCCTCACACGAAGGTCGACGCCTTGGCTCAATCTTTGGATTTGATGAGCCAGACAGCGAGAGGAACATCGTATACACGTATGGCCCACAGAAGATCATTAGGTTCGCCACGATTGCCAAGCTGGTCGAGCATCTTACGTACACAACATACCAAGAGGCAGGCTTTGCCACCGCGTTCTTTGCAACATGCAGCTCATTCATACCATGCGTGGAGCTATTCCAGCTGCTATGTGTGCGCTACCATGCCGAGCCACCACTCACTGCCACGGCTAGTGAGCTAGCCACATTCCGCAAGATGGTGCGCCCTCGTATCCAGGAGCGAGTGATCGAGATGATTGGACATTGGATCAAGAACCATCTCAACGACTTTGAGACCAACGCTACGCTGTTGCGCAACTTCAACAGCTTCCTACTCAACACGCTCATGCTAGAGAAAGAGACTTCGGCGCGCCGCCTGATCGCTATCTTCAACGAGACCAAGAAGAA
This sequence comes from Acytostelium subglobosum LB1, assembly GCF_000787575.1. Lineage (NCBI taxonomy): Eukaryota > Evosea > Eumycetozoa > Acytosteliales > Acytosteliaceae > Acytostelium > Acytostelium subglobosum. Next base: position 126,072 of record NW_012236506.1, on the reverse strand, counting down.
GAGCAAGGATGACCTGGAGGAGTTGATCAAGTTTGTAAACAACGCACCCAAGCCCTATCTGCCACTGCGGCCGACCGGTCCCTACACCCTGCTGGAGCTGTCGACCATTGAGGTGGCGCGTCAAATGGCACTGATCGATCACACGATGTTGACTCGTATCTCGGCACACGAGCTGCTGTCCAAGCGCTGGAGCACAGTCAGCGACGAATGCCCCAACATCAAGAACATGATACATGTATTCAACAATGGCTCGCAGTGGATAGCTTCGGAAATCGTGATGGAGCGCAAGTCCAAGATCAGACGACGCAAGCTCAAGTTCTTCTTGGACGTCGCAAGACTCTGCTTCGAGATGTGCAACTACAACAGTCTGATGATGATCGTCAGTGGCCTGATCAGCAGCTCAGTCGGACGCCTCAAGGGCACCTGGGGTGCACTGTCCTCGCGTCGACGCGAACAGTTTGACGACATGACTCGCACGATGAACATGGAAGGCAACTACAGGCAGTACCGCATACTGCTGTCCGAGACTAAAGGTCCATGCATTCCATTCTTTGGACTGTACTTGCAGGATCTCACATTCATGGAGGAGGGCAATCCGACGTTTATCAACGGCTTGCTCAACTTTGTAAAGAAGCGATTGGAAGCCAACCTTGTGAACAAGTTCATGGCGTTCAAGCAGACGCCCTTCTGTTTCGCGCCCGTCAGCTTCATACAGGACATCATCCTGAACACGCCCGTATTGACCGAGGCACAGCTCTACGAGAAGTCGACGGCGATCGAGAAGAGACACATGAAGAAGATCATCAAGCGAACGGATCGCGAGCGTCAACTGACAATGTCTACATCGAGTAATGACCTTGCGGGAGACCTGTTGTTGTCGCCATCCAAGCTACGCATCGATACAACATCAACAACGACGACTACATCATTATCATCACCTGGCAAGAAGTCAAGGAGACATCGTGACTCGACCACACTGTCCTCGCCGCCCTCCTCGCCAGTCTCGATCTCAGTCTCGCACTCACCAGTCACGCCCCTCAACTTGTCGTCGATTCGTTCGCCACCAAGCAGTACGAGCGATTGGATGAAGAAGGGCGATGCAGCCAACACTTCATCACCAGCGATCTTGACCTCGCCCGCCAACAAGGTACCTTCACTCGACTTTAGCATTTCGTCACAGTTACAATCGGTCGGACACTCGCCACTCTATCACTCGGTGGATCACTCCACTCCCTCTTCGCCATCAATCACATCGCGATTTAAGCAGTCGCCACTCAGCTCATTCAATCCCATACGCAGTCTGAACAATCTGGCCTTCCCTCCATCACTGGTGCCTCGATCACCGCGTGATTCTCCTCGTGGTCCACGCATCGGTACCGAATCGCCGCGCAACGAGTCACCCCGTCAGACTGTCGTCACCTTTGACGTCAGTCCAATTCACTCGCCCTACAATGAACGTCGCTAGGGCCACATAGAGCATGTACTCTATTGTGTTCTATCTTTTGTACAAATGGTTACTTGTTATTGATGTTGATTGAAGTTGGATTGATCTTGGATTTGGTTGGATTTGATTGGATTAGATTGAATAGTATGGCCATGTACACATGACTCGACTATGTGTATGAACTCACTCTGGTAGACTCGCCCTTTGGACTCCTCATGAGGATGTTGATGCCTTGACTCTGGCCTCTCTCTCCTCCCAATACTTGTTGTTGGACTTCCAGCGGTAGGTGTGGAGCTCATCGTCGACCTTTGTGAAATATCTAGTCTCCCACTCCTTGTTCTCGGCAGCTCTTGCCTTCTTATCAGCTCTTTGCTTCTCCTCCAATGTATGCTTATGCTTTCCAGCATTATCCATATCACCAGCCTCAAGTGCTCTCCTATCAGCTCTCACTCTACTGTCAGTCTCTGGCAAAATCTTCTCATACTCTGGTGAGAGGTCTATTTGATTGATTGAATGGAATGATTAGTATCCCAACTCGTTCAATCGATTCAATGATTGATTGATGATAACATACTGATGATATTGTCCTCGACCCACTTGGGGAAGTTGAACTTGCTGGTGATGGTCTCCTTGGCGGCCTCCCAGAGTGTGACTGGGTTGGGATCGTTCTGTCCATTGGCCACGACCTCGTGGAGAATGAGGTTCTCATTCCACTTGCCAACCAGACGGTACTTGAGCTGATTCTCGCTGTCAAAGATCTCTCCGGTGACTCCGTAGCGACCGGCACCCAACCAGCCAGATTTGGCAAACTTGAGCACACAGCGAGCGCCCGAAGTATGATTCTTGATGGTTATCTCACCGTAGTGATCAAGCCATGTGTAACCAATGATGATGTTGTGGCACGACGTCACGATGTGGCCCCAGGAAAAGTGCTCACCAGTCTGATTGTTGATGAAATGGTTGGTGCCATTGATCTCAACCTCGGATGAGTTGCCATAGAACTTGGACTTCAACTCAGTCTCCAACTGCAACGTGTACGACTGAGTGGTAGTCTCAGACACACCAATAGGTGGATGATGGCTCACCTGCTCAGCAATCAATTTGAAGTCACCTTCCTTCACAACCTCAAATGTCTCACCAAGTATAGGATTGAATGGTTTCTCTGTTGTGTTGCGTGTCAGTCAGTCAGTCATAACAACAACAACAAATAGGGTACATACTTGTCCTGACGGCAGTACTGTAGAGTCCACAGTTAAAAGCGGCGATGTAGGCTAGTCGATGGTAGGGGTTAGCGTCGTTGGCAGCCTTGTCGAGAAGTGAACTGTATTGGAGTGGCTCGGCCATCACTTGAAGGAAGGACACTGGCTCAAACACCCAGACTGGCAGGGATATCATCGATGTGACATCCTTACCAATGTGATTGGCCAATTGTTTGAACAAACCATCACGTTGCTCTTGGTCAGCTACTGGTGCTTCAGCCTTTGTCTCTGCTCCACTCTCCTCCACCTGTAAGTTTGTCGGAGCAACAAAGCTCTTCATATAATTCAATGCGCCAGAGAACATCTTTGCAGCTTCTTTCTTTTTTTTTTTTTGTCTTTGCTTGTTTAAATTACAAGTTGGTTATCGAGATAATGATTGAATGATTGAACGTAGTAAGTAAAGTATTATTTATATGTATAATAATGATTGATTAATTGATTGAATGAATGATAGATTGATTGATTGATTGATTAAGTGAGTGATCTAATAAGTTGGTGTTTGTGTTGTTTGTTTGTTGCGGGCGATATCTTCTTGTTGTTATTCGTTTGAGTGAGTGTGTCTCAGTCAGTTCACACTTTTCACCAACCACTAAATCAACCACTCACTACTCATCCAACCAACTACAACAATTACAAATAAATATTAAATCTGATTTAAAGATATATAAATAAAAATATTTTTTATTCATTGATATATTTATTTGTTTGATATTAAAATAGAATTGTATATTTTATCCAGTATCCATACATCATTGGAAATTAAAAATTACATTAATCATTTAGTTGATTAGGAAAGAACAAGATAACTTCAAATGATAAGTCCAATGTTCTTTCATTTTTCCAGAGATGAATAGTATTGTTGTTGAGAACAATCACCTTCATCATCACAACAAAGATTAAAAATTTAATTTAAATGGATGAGTAGACAGACCACTTGATGATCAAAAGTCAGTCAAATTGGGCATCTTATCTTTTTCTTTGTATTCATAACATATAACATTCATCCATTCATTCATTCATTCATTCATTCAACTTATTCGTCATTCATATTTATATATATATACATTACAGCATAATATCTTAGATTGAGGACCAAACATGTTTCGTGGACTATTCGATGAAGATGATCTGGCTACGGATGACCGTGCACCATACCCAGCACTGCGCAACACAACATATTCAAAGAAGCCACCTACAAAGAGGTCTCCTCATGGCTTTGTTGGTCTACTCAATCAGTATTGTATCAAGTTTGAACTGTTCCTCTTGGTGATCACTCACTCACTCACTCACGCTCTCAATCAATCAATCAATGTATGAAACAGAGGTGCCACATGCTACTTGAACAGTCTTATCCAGATGATGTATATGACACCTGAACTCAAGAATAACTTGTACAAACTATCATTAGCTGATATGAACCTTGAGAATGTTAATGATCAATCACAGACACAGACTCAATCCTCATCAAACACAACGGCAACAGCACCTGAGGATGCATCCACAACATCAACAACTACAACTACAACAACAACTACAACAACAGGTGCTAACAACAACAATAATAATAACTCAATACGATATGATGCTGAAACGATGACGTCCTTTATGTCGGAGGACGACTCGAACATTAGCACATACCCGCCAAGGAGATCGACGTCACCACTGCCCAACGCTCAGTACAATGACGTTCAGCACTTGACCTCCTCCGAAGACTTGGTGTCGGCGTCACATCCACTGGACGATCTGTCCAACTACGACCAAGAGTACGTGCAGTCCATCCTGGCCTTTGGCTTTGCGGAGCACAAGGTACTTGTAGGTCTGCAGAAGTTCCCTCATTCATACCAACAGGAGCGTCTAATCGATTGGATACTGTCGGCCACCGACGAAGAATGTGTCACGTCTTCGCCCCTGCAAGCACACGCTGCAGGCCCAAGCAACAAGGGTGGTGATGAGGAGTTTGCCGCCTTCTCACTGCTGGGCTTCAAAGATGACAACAAGTCACATCTTAACGTCGAGTCAAACAACAACCACATCAACAACAACGCATACTATGACAACTCAAGGGCGGTAGTGGTCTACGACGCAACCAACATTAACAATGTGTTGGCAGCGGCCAGGGACAGCGCTCCAAACTCCCTCGATAACCTACCTCCACTCATCCCCTCATCTCAAGCAACTCAGGTCCAACCTCAGCCTCAGCCTCAGCCACAACCACAACAACAACAACAACAACAGAGGAGGAGGAGAGGAAGAGTGTTGGCATACGAGCTTCAGAAGCTATTCTCATTCTTGCAAAAGGGTGATGTACACTCCATTGGCACTGAGGACTTGACACGCTCATTTGGCTGGAATGGCAATGAGGCTGGTCAACAGCAAGACATCCACGAGCTCAATCGTATCTTATACGACGCCTTTGAGCACTCGATCAAACAGACTTCAATCGAGAGCCTCATCAACAACCTCTACCGTGGCGTGCTCATCAATCGTATTGAATGTACAAAGTGTGGAAGTATGTATACTCCTTGGACTCGTGTTCCTAACTCATCATGATGGCTGACACATTCATTCCATTCATTCACATTCATTCAGAGATCAAGGACAGAGATGAGTACTATCAGGATGTATCGATACCAATCAAGGGACACAAGACATTGCAGGACAGTTTGGCTGCCTTGGTCACACCAGAGGTGCTTGATGGCAAGAACATGTATCATTGTGAGTCCTGCGACGAGAAGGTCGTCGCCAACTTTGGTGCCAAGATGGGTCAGCTTCCACCAATCCTCGTCCTTCCCCTCAGAAGGTTCGACTTTGACTTTGAGAGGGTAAGTTAAGCAGGATCGCCATCCTTCCATATCCCATCACTCACTCACACTCAACTCACACATACAACAGGAGGCAAGAGTGAAGATCACATCATCGTTCGAGTTCCCAATGACATTGAACATGACGCCATATACCTCTGATCATTCACTGCACTTGAAGAACCCTACAACAGTTCCCAAGCCAGCGGATCAAATCTACGAGTTGTTCACGGTTCTCATTCACAGTGGCGGTGCCTATGGCGGTCACTACCATGCGTACATCAAGGACATCACCAAGCTAGGTGTCATCCATCCAGTCGACGAGACACAACCACAACAGCAGACTCAAGACAATCAGACTGATGCTACTACTCCCGCTGCCACCCAACCAACACCAGATACCAACAACACAAACAGTGATGCTGCCACCAATGGTACAACTGACACTGCCGCAACAAACAACAACGACACCACCACCACCACAAACACAAACGACCTGTACATTGAAGCGTTAACCTACCAAGAAGAGCAAGGCTTGGGAGGAGGTAACGATAACCAGACTACCAATCAAACACAACAGAACAACAACAACCACAACAACAAGAACAACAAATCAAAGAAGAACAAGAAGAAGCAAGAGGACGAGGGTCCACCAGTCTACTCAGGTTGGTTCGACTTCAACGACAGCTCAGTCACACCCATCCCCGATGCCTACATCAAGAGGCAGTTTGGTAACAAACATGAGAGTGCATGTAAGTCATCACCACCAGCCAGCAATGAGTCCAACAATAACTAACTAACCTTTGTTACCAATCAGACATGCTGGTGTACAGAAACGTCTCGCTTGGCGAGGTGAAGAGCAATGAGGTGCCACTACATATGGAGGCAGAGTTGGCCAAGTTCAACACAGAGTTGGAGCAACAACGCGAAACCTTTGACAACTCGGTTAACTATACTTATGTCTACCCACGCTTCGTCGAGGAGTTTGATATTGTGGACAATGTGCTGTGTTCCAAGAGCAATGCCGATCAGCTCGAGCACATGGTGATGAAGATAGAGAACAACGTCTCCTGCCAGGACATCTACAAACAGGTTCGCAGCACCTACGAGGATCGCATCGACCCCACTGCTCGCCTGGTCATCCAGGAGATCAACATCAAGGAGGGCAAGGTCTTGCTGGGCTCGCCCCTCGAGCCTGTCTCATCACTGAGTGTTCGCAAGTTTGGCGTCCGCGAGGGCGCCTTCCTCTTGGTGTGGAAGGGCGCATCGGCCCATGGCATCCGCTCCCCGCCAATCACATTCACCGTCGTCCACTACAAGAAGGGCGAGGAGATCAGAGAGGAGCATCAGATGTCGATTGAGCGACAAATGCAGTTCAGCGACCTCCAGAAGCAGATCTCTGGCGCCTGTGGTCTGCCCGTGGAAAAGCTGGCCATCTACCATTGCGCCCAGAACACACTGATAGCACTCGAGAATGATATGCCTCATGCCGCACTCGCCGATCGCATCTACAACAGCATCAGACTGTTGGTCGAGGACTCCACACTGACTCCCGAGGAGAGCCAGCTGCGACAAGAGTTCGAGACCAACAAATACAAGATACAGGTGTACGTGCAGGATCGCATTGACATTGGCGACAGTGTCATGGATGTCAAGCCCACAACCGTTCATCTTCATCCCAAGTCCAGCATACTGCAGCTCAAGGATATCATCCTTGAGACGATCAGGCCCAATGACAAGGAGGCTTTGATGAGATCGACCATCATCAGGAAGACTCAGCGTGGCGGTGCACCTGGCACATCGATATCGGATGACTCATTCCTGATGAAGGATGTGGACATTACCGACGGATCATTGATCATCATCGAGAAGGGCACACCAACACAGCAAAAGATACCAATCAGATTCCTCTACCTTGTGGACAACCTTCACAGGACTGTGTACTTCCCAAAGAAGGGCACAGTGTTGGATCTCAAGAAGGCGATGCTCGAGCACATTGGCCTGAACGCGGACGACTTTGCCAAGTATGTGCTCAAGAACACCGACTCATTCGACACGCCCCAGTTCATCATTGCCGACGAGGACAGGACGCTAGAGGAGTCGGGCATTCGTGCCGAGGATCTCCTGGCCATCACAGAGGGCATCGTGCCATCGATCAATGAGATACTACTCAAGTTCTCCGTGTATCGATTGATCTATGACGAGGACAAGAAGTATCCAGTGCCCTCCTCACCCATCATCCATCTGAATCCTCAATACATCCCGCCAATCATGGGCCTGTACACGATCAACAGCTTGGGCGACCTCTCTGTCAACAAGAAGATGACCATTACCGATCTCAAGACTCTGCTGCTTGACTGGCAGCCCCTCAAGAACCACGCGTTCAATGCCATCACCGACGATGTCGACATTAGACTGTGGCTGGAGGAGAAGCTGATATCAGGCTTTGTCAATGCCAACAAGCAGTTGGATAAGCTGCATCTCCAGCAAGAGTCCAACATCACTGTGGAGTTCTATAACAAGAGCACGCTTCCCCCCAACCCTGACTCAATCGTACCACCACCCGTACTCCTGTACATACATCGACGTCACCCTGATATTCAATGCTTCTCGCAACCTCAACAAGTATACTTCACGGGCAAGACCATTGCCGATCTCAGGGATCAAGTGTCCAAGACCTACGGCGTACCTGAGGAGAACCTCAAGCTCTACAAGTACATCACACATCAGGTGTCCAACAGTCCATGGAGGGTTATCGAGGAGAGAGATACCAAGCAACAGCAACAGCAACAGCAACAGAGCAATAAGGATAAGGACAAGGATGTGATCCCCTCGACACCATCCACAGACCTTCAAGCCAATGATGTTCCACCATTGATACCAGCTGACAACAATCAGACCAATGGCAACAACAAAATCTCAGTCTCAGATATAGTCGCTGAAATTTTTGCTGCTGACGCAGATCAATCATCTCCTCTGGCCGATGCTGCCGTGGCCCTGTATGACATCGCGTTCCCTGCGCCACCACCCCCTCCTCCCAGACCCCTCAAGAAGAAGAAGTCAGAGGTTGCTAATCCAAACGAGATGCGAGGCAAGCCATGGCTGCTAAAGGATGGTGATATCATTGCGTTCATGGACGTCACCGAGGACCCTGAGCTCACCGACAAGTTTGCACTGGTGATGGAGAAGAGTGCCTTTAGGAACAGTCACTTCTTTGGAGAGCACAGTGGCAAGGGTGCCAATGGTAGCAACAACAACAACAAGAAGAAGTACAGGGCACCAGAGGCCGACCTCAAGATCCAGCTCGATGAATACTAAGGTGGAAGGACACTCTCCCATAATTAAAGTTTTGACTTTTGATCGATCGAACTTCCACAGTTCACAGCTCATCACATCAATCAACATTGTTTGCATTTCCCCACATCGTGGGCTTGTGCAGTGTGTGAAAGTGAGCATTGTTCACACTTGCACTCTCTCTTGCGACAGTGTTTGTTTGTTGGGGTCAAGGGTCATCATCAACATCATCATCACTTAAACAATCATTTAAACATTCAATCAATCACATAATATATATATATTATATTCTTATTAGAACAGTTACAGAAATGAAGACACACCACCTTATATTCTTGGTCATCTCATTCCTGTGGCTGTTTGGTATGGCCATGTACTTGATCAATACAAGTAGTTCAACGGTAGATAAGACTATATCCGACAAACCTGTCTATCGCTGTGAGCACATGGACATTGTATATACATGGGTCAATGGTAGTGATCCCAAACATATCAAATCAAGAATAGAGCGATCAGGAGGGTATGTCATGCATCTTCATTCAAAGTTCATTCATTCATTTGATCACTCATTCATTCAAACGATCAGTGGAAGTAAATATGCAGCACCTGGAAACAATAGGTTTAGAGACTTGATGGGATTGAAGTACTCCTTGAGAAGTCTGAAGAAGTTCGCGCCCTGGGTACGAAGAGTGTTTGTCGTCTCAGACAATCAGTATCCACAATGGTTCAATGAATCTAGCGAGGATGTGCGGTTCATCTTTCATCAAGAGTTCTTCAAGAACCTGTATGTCTTGTTGCACGCACAAATAGACACACTTGGCCACGTGACTGTGACTAACTCCAACTCATCATCTAGGGACGACCTGCCAACATTCAACTCGAATGCGATAGAGACAAACTTCTACAACCTCCCAGACTTTGTATCCGACTGTTTTGTATACTTCAATGATGATATCTTTGTTGGATCACCAGTAGAGATGAAGGACTTTTGGGATCCAGTCTATGGACAGGCGATATACAAGTCAGGCTGGACTGCCCCACAGCCAGAGGCCAAACTAAAGAACATTTGGCATGCGTATGTACCTCCAAATCACATCCATCATCCGATGCTAACCAGTCTTGTGCCACAAACACAACAGATGTATAAAGTACAGTAACGAATTACTGAATGGACTTTGGGGAGTGGACAATAGCAATAGACATTATTCATCACATGGTACAAACACATTCAACAAGAATATACTCAAGATGATGCAACATGACCTGCCCGCGGCATTTGAACTGAGCTCATCACATCCATTCAGAACGGCGCAGGATCTCCAGATGCCCTTCCTGCATCTCCAATACGTGTTGCGATATTATGCCACGTTCGAACCCAGTCCTATCAACTACTATGCGCTGCTCTCTGATGATTTGGACAAGGTCAAGTACGAACTCAAGCGAATCAAGAGTATCAAGCCAAAGACCGTGTGTCTCAACGATGGACTGAGCGTGGACAATCCAAACATGAATGTTATTGAAGAGCTTCGTCAGTTCTTTGAAGATTACTTCCCTGACAAGCCGTCATGGGAGCTTTAAAGCGTCAACCAATATATATATATATATATACATACATACATATATTAAACAAACCAATCAATCACCTTCCTCATCATCATCATCAGGTGAGGGTTTAAACCCTCGCCTCGCCAACCCTAACCCTTACCATCGCGTGAACTACACAGCCACACTTTGGCTTGAACAAAGTTTGGATGATCGATCATTTGATGTCGACAGTAATGTATAATGATTACAAAGTAATAATCAAGAGATGACGGATGATCATCCTATTGTAAACCTACATATTATCATTCTTAAACAGATATTCCAATGTATATTGGATGTTGATTGTCAATCAGAGATCGATCACAACAACATCAATGATGATGATGATATCAACAACAACAATAATAATAACAACAACGATGATGAAGATGATATAAACATCAGACGTAGTAACACAATGGTGTTTGGTTCGGATGTAGCAGCAGCGGCAGCAGGAGTCGGAGAGGTTGATGACGAAGCCGAAGCCGAAGCCGAAACATTGCCAATACCAATGGGTGGCAACTTGCGACATCAACACAGACATATACACGAGTTTGCAATGGTCAGATCAATGTTAACATTGTCGTTGGTATGCAAGCATTGGTTGGCAATAGTACCTTCACTGTTCTACAAGTACATACACGTGGGTAGTATTGGCGAGTTTAGGGAACTTGTCCATTTGTCAAGGTTTGGTGTGCTCTGTCAACAGCGACTACCCATTCAGTTCCAGTATGTCAACATACATCTGAAGCAGAGACACTCCAAAAAGACGGACAGACAGGTGATGCTCGATCTCTATCGTGAGTTCCTACAGGATACACAAGGATGTCATGCTCTAAAGATACATCAAGCCGAGGACACCAACGATATTGGGTCACAACAGGACATCCTCGCCAGTATGGGTCAGAACACATCGGTGCACCTACTACATCTGATTGGCAAGTTGCCTATGTACCAGTTCACAAGGATTCCAATTGAGAACATACCATCAATCAGCTCATTAACGATTGAGCGTGGTGCAACTGATGTAACGCTACCTCCTATCATCGACTCTTTGTTCCAGTCCACGTCTCAGCCACAGCATGATACAAACAACAATACCGAGACCACTACTAGATGCCACAACAACATATCCTACTTGGCATTGATTGATAATCAATGTGATGGAGCGACATTACAATCACTCAACAGAGTACTGCGATCAAAGACCTCTCAACTTCAACTACTCAACCTATCTCACAACTATATACAGGATGGGGACAGTCTCTTCACGTTCATCGATGCCCTATGTAGCAATACATCTCTGACTAATCTCAACCTCTCGGCCAACTGTCTGTCTAACAAGGCGGCACGCTCTCTGGCCAAGGTGTTTGAGCACAACACTACTTTGAAGTGTCTGGACCTCAGCCACAATGCCATCACCGACAATGGCTGTATCACTTTGATCCGCTCACTGATGCAGAGCAGTAGCCATTCCCTGCGGACTGGAGTCACTCAATCTATCTTATAACCGTGTGTCTACAAGATCGTTTGGCGACACATTATCATTGTACATACAGACTACATGTCGACTCAAGCATCTCAATGTCAGCCACTGCCAGTTGAAAGAGTCTTCCTACAGCATTGTATCTGCACTGCTTTCCAATCAAACATTACTCAGTATCAATCTCAACAACACCAACATAAGCGAGGACGCCCTTGTACAGTTCTTGGCAGAGGTGCACACTCGCTCGCCAAACCTATGCGATATCACCTTGCTCACCCAGTCCTACTCGCCCTCACAAGCCCTGGTAGACACGGCAACTCAGTGCCATCGTTTGTATTGTCTAAGGATACGGTAGAGCTTCCATCTCTATCCAGTCTTTATTGTTTGCCAGCAATATTGCTGCTGCTTCCTCTTCTTCTAGACTGTTGGTCGGAGGTCTTGGATAGAAATAAACCCTTGGTCCTCTTCAAACGAGGCTGGTTTCTCATGGCAGAGATAACATTCACCTGGGTCAACACACGCTTGGCTGTTCTCCACTTGCTCTCCTTGCCGAGCAATGGCTGCGACTCTTCAATGTCGATCTGAATGTCGCCCAACTCACCCTGCTTGAGGGGCAGAACCTTTCTTGACGCTGGCTTCTGGTCGTGAATTGGGATCAGTCTGAGCATGACACCCCAAATGATGCCACCCGATCCAATGACCAGACAGAACAGCCATTGATAGCCGTCCAACGGTCTTGTTCCAAAGAAGTCTCCACCGAATTGTACCAGAAGAGCTTGAATACCGATTGTTCCAGCCATGATACCAAGGAACAATTGGCTTCTATGAATACCTCTGAATACATTCAAGTCTAGATTGTTGTTTCAGAGTAAGTAAGTGTAAAGCACATTGGTTTAGCTCATAAGTAATTAACATACCATTGTTAAGTATTCTACAGTTGATCTCGTTGATGAATTGACAGAAGACAAAGGTGTTGAAGATGATGGTTCTATATACAAGTTGGTCGTGGTCGGTCCAAACGTCTGTTGGAGGGAGGTCAAAGAGATTGACCATAGCCTTAGCACCATACATGATGGCGAACAAGAATGACAGTTGATATATAGTCTGTCCAATGATGTTGCGCCACATTCTTCTGGTGATCAAGGAGTCAAATCTACCATATGGAAGACGATCGTACAGCTTCTCCGTTGGTGGCTCAGTGGCCAGGGCCAGTGCACCAAGGGTATCCATGATCAAGTTGACCCAGAGCATTTGGATTGGACGAAGTGGACTCTCACCATTGGTAAGGGCACCTACGATGGCAATGGTCACGGCAACAAAGTTCACTGTCAATTGGAACTGAATGAACTTTCTGATCGAGTCGTAGACGTTCCTTCCCCACATGACAGCCTTGGCCAGCGATGAGAAGTTGTCATCGAGAAGCACAATGTCGGACGCCTCCTTGGCCACCTCTGTACCAGCAATACCCATTGAGAAACCAACATCGGCCTCCTTGAGTTGAGGAGCATCGTTCACTCCATCACCAGTGACGGCCACTACCTCACCAAGCTCCCTGAGGCGATGAACCAATGTGTACTTGTCGGTTGGAGAGCATCTTGCGACCACTTGGAGATGAGGCAAGAGGATGTCGATCTGGTCGGTGGACAGCTGTCTAAGTTGTGGACCCTCAATAGCCACACCTCCGTCCTTCAAGATACCACACTCTCTGGCAATGTTCTTGGCTGTAAGAATGTTGTCTCCGGTGAGCATTCTGACAGTGATACCAGCATGTTGACACTTCCTGACTGCAGCAGGCACCTCTGGACGAACTGGATCCTTGATTCCGACCAGTGCGGTGAAGGTGAACTGATACTCGCCGCCTAGGTTGACCTCGGTATCTGGCTTCATAGGCTTTTGAGCAAGGACCAATGTTCTCAGACCAGAGCTGGCAAACAACTCAATGTCCTTGGATACAAGCAACTTCTCCTCGTTGGTAAACTGGCGCGAAGAACCATCCTCCAAGAGAACTGTGTTACATCTTGACAACACAATCTCGGCTGCACCCTTGATGTACAAAGTAGCTTGTCCAGCATCGGTACCCTTGAGAACGATACCTGACATCTTCTTCTCTGAGGAGAAGGGAATGATTTGCATGGTTCTTGCCTTGTTGGCCTCACGGTAGTGCTCATAGTCAATGTTGAACTTCTCGATAAACTCAAGCAGAGCACACTCAGTCTTGCTTCCAAAGTGATCGTTGGGCACCCCATCACGCTTGTGGACCAGGTAGGCAGTGGAGTTCAAACAGATATTGTCGGCCAGCAACTTGATAATTGGTTCACTAGGTTGCTTGAGGTTCAGACCAATGATACTGTTCTCGACGGACATTCTGTTCATGGTCAATGTTCCAGTCTTGTCGGAGCAAATGTTGCTGGCACCACCCATTGTCTCACAGGCTTCCAAGTGACGAACCAGGTTGTTATCCTTCATCATCTTCATCATACTGTAGGCGAGAGAGATTGTAACGGCCAGTGGGAGACCCTCTGGTACGGCCATGACAATGATGGCGATGGAGGTGACGAGGTAGCCGACCAAAGTGCCAAGGTAGGACCATTCCCAGGACTTGTGATTGGTACCATACCAGATGAAGAACTTGACGATCAGAATGATCAACGTGACCATGGCGGCGATCAAACCAAACTTTCCAATTGACTCTGCCAAGGATTCCAACTTTACGGTCAATGGAGTGTCAGAGTCTGGTACCTCAAGCAATGACTTCAACTTGCCCCATTGTGAGTTGACTCCAACTGCAATCACCAACATCTCACATCTGCCCTCAGTGATCTGGCATCCAGATAGCATGTATGGTTCGGAATCCGACTTGTGTTTGGCATCAGACTCTCCAGTCATTGCACTCTCATCAACGGACAAGTCTGTTGATTGATTAAAAGTTAGTATTATGTTTGATTGATTGATTGATTGATACATACTTGTTCCATTAATATATAGACCATCGGCTGGTACGGTATCTCCGGACTCAAGTCGAACGATGTCTCCAACTACAATGTCGGTAACTGGAATTGAGCTGAGATGTCCATCGACAATTATGGAGCAGTTATGTTCATTACGGATTGCATTAAGTTTCCTGAACTTCTTCTCTTTGTTGTAGTCATTTCCAGCGGTGACCATCACGACAATAATAACAGCGAACCAGATGGCAGTACCATCAATCCAGCCAGTGGCACGGTCCTCCACTGTTAGACCGAGGATAATGGATACAGTAGCGGCGGCAATAAGAATGAGTAGAGTCTTGTCGTGTACGGCTTCCCAGACAAAGAACCAGAAGGATTTGAGTTGAACTTCTTTGTTCCTATTGGCACCATATCGTTCGATTCTTTCTTCGGATGTTCTCTCTGCGGTTGATAGTCCACGCTCTAGGTTACTGTTTAGTAGGTTTGCAATACCTCTAACACCTCCACATGACTTTATCTTATTTATATCCTCATTGGAAATAATATCCGACAACTCATCCGCCGACAATTGTCGACTTGAAGATGATGAAGATGCTGGGGATGAGGACATCTTTTAATTTAAATTAATAATAATTCTTTGTTTGATTGATTAATTATTTGTTTCAATATTTGAATATAATAATATATATAGGTAGACTATTGTTTCATCAATGATGAATGAAGCATTGACAGACTGTCTCAGACTCAATGTCAGTGACTACAACCAACTATCCAAACAAATTGATGTCAATAGTGTATGGAGACGTCTACATACATTCACCCACACAAGAGATAAGAGTGACATGTTACACTCGAATCTGAAACATACACCCAACAAGTACTAACACCATACTTGAATACACTCACTTGTTTGCTCATGCATCTTGTTTGTAGAGCAAGCCAACACACAAACACATATATTTTGTTTGGAACTTTACAGCTTTGCAGATGCCCAAACATAGGAAGGACACGATCTCGTGAATTGCTCGACCTCGAGGACTTTTAACCTAATTTGGTAATTTTACAAGGTGTAGCGTGGATGGGATCTTATCTTTAACAACATTTTGGTTTGTTGAGTCTATAAATCATCTTGATCACATCATTCACTCATTCAATCATTCATTTAATTGATAAGTATAACTGATAGAGATAGAGAATGATAATGATTATTAAAGTTTATGTCACCATTTGACATACTTTGATATATATATATTTTTTACGTTATTTGGTCTATGTGGAATGGCGTGTATATCGACCCAGCCACGCCTTGTGAAACTTGTTCGATTGGTTCTCCTCTTGATTATATAAATTGCTTGTGATGGGTCCATTTTGCGTATGTGTACTGATACAATGTCTGTTGGTTCGATCAATCCATCCTCAATACTACTAACATGATATGTTCGTACATTGGGCATATCATTTAGCAATGCTTGCAAGTCGATACCTGGTGCCCACTCTGA
Source organism: Acytostelium subglobosum LB1 (assembly GCF_000787575.1). NCBI lineage: Eukaryota > Evosea > Eumycetozoa > Acytosteliales > Acytosteliaceae > Acytostelium > Acytostelium subglobosum. The sequence continues at coordinate 109,757 of NW_012236506.1, read as the reverse complement.
CAGTGGTTCCGTATGATGTACCTGAGTGATTCGTGCCGATATCATCAAGTCCTTTAAGATTATCGATGATTGCAGGACAGTCTGTGAAGCCACTCGCGCAACTGTGACCCTGTCCACCCATCGGGGCACAAACGACATCTGACCAAAGTTTTTCAGAGTCATGTGCTTTAGTGAGAGAGGGAATGATGCACCATGTTCGAAGCCCTTGAACAAGAAGCCTAGGGCAAGGTGTGTGAGCGTGTTTGGCAGCAGATCTCGTGTGAGCAGTTGGTCGAGATACTTGAAGGATGTTAGGCCAGCCGGGAGATAGCCTGGCATGATAGGATACCGCGAGCCAATGTACAAGTCCTCCAGCGATGCGGGGATCGAACCAACTGGTACAGGTCGATCGACCAACACCTTTAAGACCTTGAGTGATGACGGCAGTGCTCCCGACGCAATCTCATACTTGAAGTCGATCCCAAACGTCAACTTGGTCAGCGACGACGGTAGGACACCTGGCATAATGTCTTGATTGAATCTATTTCCAAAGGCCAGCTCTCGCAGACCATCCGGGAGGGTGCCCGGCGCGATTGGCTCGTTATACATTGAGGCCAACAGGAACCTCAATGTCTTGAGTGATTGGGGCAGGACCCCTGGCAAGAGTCTGAGGTGACTTGCTCGGCTGAGTGTGAGTGTTTGGAGTGCCGGCGGGAGCACACCTGGCTCAAGTGTGCCGTCGAACCTTGGTCCAAACAGCAGGGTCTTGAGGCCGATGGGCAGAGTGCCCGAGGCTATAGGACGATCAAAGTCGGAGGCATACTCGAATGCAAGTATGGTCAGAGAGGGAGGTAGGCATCCCACTGGCATCATCTGATCAAAGCTTCTACCCAGCAACAACTCGGTTAATGACGACGGCAATGCATTGGGTTGGATGGGATGGTCAAAGTTGCTGCCAGACGTGATGTTGTCGAGGTATGAGCTACTGCGTGGTATCCCAAAGGATAGTCTAGTGATGGATGATGGCAGTGCGAATGCCGCCAGCTCCTGATCAAAGTCATTACCAAATGTAAGTTCTAGGAGGGAGGCCGGCAAACAACCCGTCCTGATCATTTGATTGAATGTATCGCCGAATGTTAGATCGGTCAGCGACTGATTGAATGTTGATGGTGTGATCAACTGGTTGTTGGCCAACATCGGGCAGTACAGACTGAGGTTGTTGTCATCGTTGTCGTTGATGTTGGCAACAATGGATCGAGGTGATTGTGTGATGATGACCATGTGTAGGGTATGGCTTGGGGAAGAGTAACTCGCATCATATGAAACAAGCGTTTGCAGGACAGTCCCAATGAGAGTGCATCTAGCACATGATCTTGGACGCCACCACTTTGCTCGATCACATGATCAAAGATGGCCTTGGTCACAACAATGTTGAGAGTGGCGATCATTCATGTCAGTTGTTTCCAAATGTTATTATTACTAATAGATTGGTTTGTGATAATGTTACACGTTGGAGGTTTGAGATAATGTACTTTTAATAGTTTGATTGATAATATATGTTTGACAGTTGCGAAGGGGTGCGATCAATAGATCTGATCATAATCAATCAAGGGTGCGATCTACTTTCCGACCACACTCAACTTCCAAACTTTATGGGTATTGCCTTTCATGGACCATACCAAATGCCCTTGTCTTGGTTGGGCTTATGTCATGATCATTCAATTATTCTTCATCCAATACAAATACCGAAGAGTTCCATGATGACTTAATGATGATTGATGGATGTTGTTGGATGATTGAGTTGAATATGCTCATATTTTGGATATTGAGTTCATATACATGAACATGTTCTGACGTGCAAAGTATTGTAGATGTATTTAGTGCGTTGTTTGCCTTCAACCATGAACATACTGATTCAAACCGAGATTCCACCATTGCGATAATGTCCACTGTGATGATGATTGTTTGAATGTTGAACTTTGGGATAAGGTGACAGCTCCGTGTCTTGAAGTGTCGAACATGTTAATCGATCGACTTGATGAATACATTATCATTATCATAAGCATTAATTATTCCACCGTCTTCCAACTTGAATTTTTTGATTGATCTGGTGATGCCGAATGATGGACAGCTGTCAAAGGTCAGACTCAAGTTGGTGAGTGTTGATGATGGTGCCGATTGAAGCAGGTATCGATTGATACCCTGGTCAATAAAGGATCGATTGAACTTGAATGTTGTGAGTGATGACGCCGCCTTGAGATATGAGAGCAACAACTCCTCGAATCTGGTTACGTCCAAATCAGGGTAGTCGATAGGGAAGAGGTCCAGTATCAGTTCAAGGTAGGTGAGTTGATGTGCCGTCTTTGAGAGACTGTCAAAGAACACGTCTACATGATCCGGATCGATCAACATGTATCCGATACCCTCATTGTCGTCAAAGTCAATAAGCTTTAAGCGTGTAAGATTGCACAATGATGGACTGCTGATGAGGTTGGTCAATGGATCCAAGTTTCCGATGTAGATCCACTGCTGCGAATTACAAGTGATGAGACCCGCTCGTGTGCTAAGCCGATTAACTCCTATGGCACCTCACCTATATAATGCGTGGCCACAATCGAAGTCAGATTGATGTTCAGGTCCGATGTTAGTTACTCATTGACCATGTCCAGTTCGATGTAGAGATGTTCCAGACTGGTGCTGAGCAATGATCTGAATGCTACCAGCTCAGTGAGACGTTGGGGCATGTTGATGGGTCTGGATCACATTGATGATCAGAGTGTTCATATGTACAGATTGTCTGACTTCGTAGTGGTCGTTGTACCAGTGAGTATCGATTGAATGATGATGATGTCTTTGTTGTTGTACTCATGACAATATGTCGTTCATCGATTGCTTGAACGAGATATTTTTATGAAAGGAAAAGTAGTGTATCATTGAGTACTGTTGAGACGAGTTGATGTGTTCTCCAACTGATGAGTGAGAGTGATAGTCTCCAACGATGTGCCTCCAGACATCTCTTTGGTCTTGAAGCTGAATGCCATGTATAACTCAATATCTTGAGAAGTAATGGTTGAATCAATTGTGGTGTCCGTAGACCTACATTGTCATTCTGGTCCATTTAAACATAATACATATTTGTTTATTTGTTTGTTATTATTTGCATTTGGACCCATAGTGGTCCATTTTTTGTTGTTGGGACCAGTCCCAAAGTCCTAAAAAGGATAAAAATTACAACGATGGAACTTCTCAAGTTTGTCAAAGTCATGGGTCACAAACCTGAGATTGTCAGAACTCAACATCTGATTCTAACAACGTTGCACCATTATAATATACCTATTATCAACTTCAATTAAACAATCATATCATACAAACAATCAATCTATTAATCAATCAATTAATCAATCAATAGAGTATGTATCCCAATAATGATGATCTCCTTTGATCAGACCATACCCATCCACAACCAACCACACAACCAATCAATATGTCCTTATGATATCAAACCATCTCTTTATCCTGTACAACATTATACCGTGTCAATCAATCAATCAGATTGAACAGATCATGTGGTGTTATAGTAGACATTTATAACACATCATTCCCTCGCATATTATACATTAGGGTCTCTATCTCCATGCATCTAAGCAAGTAGGGAGTAGTGATTGAGTCCTACTTGTTCTCTCCACCGATCAATATTCGAACCGGGGCTAAATGTGTGTTTGTTTGATTGTTGTTGTGTGTACCATGGTGGCGAGAAAGAAAGAAAGACCAGTTGACCCACTTGACAACACCCATCGACACCCACTCTTCCCCTTACATGAATGACGGGACACTTTATCACAAACAACATGCATTAAAGGACAGAGACACTTACACCTACACATACACATACACACATACACGACATATCGGTTCACCTGACTTGATCTGCCCTGATGTGTGAAAGTATGTATAGGTGGTATTGATAGTAGTAGTAGTAATAGTGTAGGTGTGAAGTGAATTGGATGGGTCATTCATTCCAACGACAGACAAACAGATAATAGTTGTACAACAAGTACAACAACAACAGAGAGAGATAGAGATAACAACAACAAGTAGTACATGTACGACGTGAGTCTATGTTTAGGTAAAGATAGACATTGTTATGTGTTTGTGTTTGTGTTTGTGTTGGTGTTGGTGTTGGTGATGTGTTGATGTGCTGATGTGTTGTGTGGTGATGCGTGTCGGTTTGTGGTCCCAACAACACTCATTGACATGTGTTAAGATAAGAGAGAGAGTGTGTGGATAATGGATATCCACTCGAGCAGAGAGAGATAGAGAGAAGAGAGGTTGCCAATTACTCTGAACGACATACACTCTACAAGATATTAATACTTTAGCTTAACTTCATCTTTGCCCCTAGATTGCTTGTTTGGAGATAGATAGATAGATAATAGAATAGACAGAGATAATACTCAAGTCATACACACGAATCATACATACACACTGATCAATCAATCAATCAATCAATCAGATTGGTCACACTCATCAACAACAGTTTGATTGGATCGAATTGGACTGGACTGGATTGGACTGGAACTACTTGCTACTTTTGGATGTTGGACGACAAGAGCATCAAACATTAGCGTATTAGCCTCAACAACAACAACAAACACATTGTATATTTATATATATTATTTATTATAATTACCCCAATCAACTTTAACAATATATTATTTATTTACAATAATAATCCATCCAACAAGAAAGAATAATGATGGAATCAATTAATAGAGGAAAGGCTTGGATACCATGTAAGGAGACTGGTGCCTGGACCTCTGGTGAGATTGTGGACGAACAAGGTGACTCTGTCATTGTGCTTGTAGCCGATGGACAAGAGATATCAATACACAAGGATGACCTCAAGATGCAGAATCCATCCATTCAGGAAGGTCTAGACGACATGACCAACCTATCACATTTACATGTATGACCGATCAATCAATCAACGGAATGGAATGATACCATTGCTAATACATACCCTACCCCAACAACAACAATAATAACAGGAACCTGCTGTCATCCATAACTTAAAGACAAGATATAACTTGAATACTATATATACTTATACAGGAACTATATTGATTGCAATCAATCCTTATTGTAAACTATCATTCTATACGAAGGAGATGATTGATAGTTTCTGCAATCAGACAGTGTCCAAACTGCCACCACATGTATACGGCATTGCAGAAGCGTCGTATAGGGAGATGTTAAACAGCCAGAAGAATCAATCTATATTGGTCAGTGGTGAGTCTGGTGCTGGCAAGACCGAGTCCACCAAGTTCCTCTTGCAATACTTTGCCGCCATGGGTGAGAAGATGGGTCAGTCCAAGCAAGAGGCACTGGACAACAACAACATTGAATCACAAGTCATCAAATCGACCCCAATCCTCGAGGCATTTGGCAATGCCAAGACATCCAGGAATGACAACAGTTCAAGATTTGGAAAGGTATGTACCGGTATGATCATCGTCTGGAATCATTCCAATCACTAACTCAATCAACCAATCACATCATATAACAAAATAGTTCATCCAAATACACTTTGACAAGACAAAGGGAACGATTGTTGGAGCAAACTTGGATACATACTTGTTGGAGAAGTCTAGGATTGTTAGACCTCCACAACATGAACGATCATATCATATATTTTACCAGTTCTTGGCTGGTGTTGGCGATGACATTAGGAGCAAGCTGGTGGTCACATCCAATCCCACGGACTTTGTCTTCCTGAGTCAGAGCGAGTGTCATACAATCGATGACATCGATGATGGACAGGTATTCTTAAAGACACAAAAGGCCCTCAAGGTCATGGGCTTCACAGACGACGATCAGATGGGTGTTTGGAAGGTGCTCGCTGCCATTCTGCATTGTGGTAACATCCAGTTCGCCGAGAAAGAGGAGAATGTATCTGCCATCGTGGACGAGTACACATTGGAGAGTACTCAACATTCATACTCGCCACTCATCACAATGGCAGAGTTGTTGGGTTGCAAGATCGATCAACTTAAGAACACTTTGCTAACGAGGATCATAAAGGCTGGCAATGAGACATACACACTCCCAATGACTGTTCAACAATCCAAAGAGGCCAAGGACTCCCTTGCCATGTACCTCTACTCACGTCTATTCGACTGGATCGTTCACCGTATCAACATATGCATTGACAAGAAGAAAAAGGACTACCTCTTCATCGGTATCCTTGATATCTATGGGTATGATGGTCCTCCACTTTGATTGATTCGATCGAATGACTTGACACTGACCTCTCCCTCTCCATTCATCCAGATTTGAGTCATTTGAGACCAACTCATTCGAACAGTTCACGATCAATTATGTATGTTGACCCTCGACCTTGGTCCATGCTTGCCAATCATGCCCATATCTAACCAATCCATCCCTACCACATCGCATCACAACAGGCCAATGAGAAGCTACAGAATCAATTCAACCATCAGATATTCAAGCTGGAACAACAAGAGTATACAAAGGAGAAGATTGATTGGTCGTATATCAAGTTCAACGATAACCAGGACTGCATTGACCTGATAGAGAAGAAGCCATTGGGTATCCTGTCGATAATGGACGAGGAGACGCAGTTCCCCAAGGCAACACCAGTGACCCTCACAACAAAGCTGACGTCCAACCATCACAACAAGACCAAACACTTTGAGAAGCCACGTTTCTCCAACGTTCACTTTACCATCGATCACTATGCTGGCAAGGTCGACTACGACACCACACTGTTCCTCGAGAAGAACAAGGACTTTATCATACCGGAACAGGTGATGGCGCTACAGGCCAGCAGCTGGGAGTTCTTCCGCAAGTTGGTCACGACAATTGGTGGTAGCGCCACAAAGGGACCAGCGCCCTCGGCGTCTGCTGGAGGCAAGTCTCTCAAGTTCCTCTCGGTGACATCGCAATTCAAGGAGTCACTCAATCATCTGATGACCACGATCAACAGCACCAACCCACACTACATCCGCTGCATCAAGCCCAACACACAGAAGCAACCGGACAACTTTAGCGACATGATGGTTCTGCAGCAATTGCGATGTGGTGGTGTGATAGAGCAGCTGCGCATCAGTCGATCGGGATATCCTGGTCGTCTGCCCTACGAGAACTTCTTCAAGCGCTACAAGGTTCTGGCCTCACGACTTGTCAACGCACAGACCAGTGCGCTGGACATGACCAAGGAGCCGCGCAAGGGCTCCGAGGTGTTGATGCGCTTGCTTAGCATCGATGGCACCAAGGTGCAGCTGGGTCTCACGAAGATCTTCTTCAGATCTGGCATCATTGCCAACCTGGAGATCATGCGTGGCAACCTCATGAGGGCGTCGGCCATCATGATCCAGAAGTATTGGAAGGGCTTTGTCTGCAAGAAGAGGTACGTGGCCATTCAACATGCGGCAAAACATCTTCAGTCACTCGTCAGACGTGCCACCTCTAAGCAGATATATATTGGTCTTCTCGAGGATCAGTCATCATTGGTGCTGCAGACTGCCATCAGATCAACTCTGGCCGCCAGGGACTACCAGGACACTTTGGTTTCCGCCACCAAGCTGCAAGGCCTGTTCAGAGTGTGCACCAGTGGCGAGATGCTCGAACAGCTGCGCATCGAGAGGGCATCAGAGATACTACAGAGCTATGTGAGGATGGCCAAGGAAGCAGAGCACCTGCACCTGTTGAACAAGGCCTGTCTAAAGGCGCAGACGAGGTGGAGAGGCAAGATGGCACGCAAGGAGTACACCAAGCTCAAGATCGAAGCTCGCTCACTCAATCATGTTGTGGAGCAGAAGAACAAGTTGGAGCTCAAGGTCGAGGAGTTGCAGTACCGTATGCAGGCCGAGCAGAGGATGAGGGAGAAGGAAGCGGACCTCATCAAGGAGCTCAAGCGCGAGAATCAGCTACTCAAGCAACAGCTTGAGGATAAGGACAAGGAGATTGAGAGAGCCAGAGCAGAGACTGAGAAGGCCAAGGCCGAGTCTGAGGAGAGGATACAGAGTCTCAACACCAACCTCCAGCAGTTGGAGCGCAAGTTCACCACACCTCCAAGATCAACATCGCCAGAGATTGCAACACCAGAGGTCTCACCACCATACATCATCCGCAAACCCGCCAAGGAGACCAAGGACAACAGACAACAACCACCTCCACAAGAGGAGAACTACTCGACAACACCTCCACCAGACACTGATACACCTCTGGAAGAGGCAGACACTGGTAGCTCCAGTGTTGTCCAGTCCCCGCCTGTCGTGGTGGCTGTACATACAGCCAGGAAGGAGGACCGCGAACATGATGTGATCATCTACAACTCACCAGAGATGACGGCCAAGGCCATGGAAGTAGACGAGCATCTGCACAGAGAGGTGCAACTCCTTCGTGAGAAGGAGTCTTCACATCAAGTGGAGATTGACAACTTGAACGACTTGGTCCACAGCCTTCGTGAACAGCTAGAGAGCGAGAAGAACAAGACACCTCTAACAATGTCACATTCCTCTTCGTCCAACTCGCTATCCAGGCCAGAGAGTCCAAGGGACTCAGCAGTCACCTCTCGCGCATCATCCGACTCTGAGACTGAGCATCACCAGCCACAGCAACAGCAGCATTCACCATCACACGGCGGGCTCAAGGCAAGTGCCAATGGCATATCTGACTTGGTTGCCGCCCTGGACATTAACAACAATCAATTGACTGCCGGCAAGTACTTGGTGGACATGTTGCTCAAGGAGACATTCTCCTTTGTAGTTGGCACCATCCCCGAGCCATGCTACATCCTCTCGCGCTGCTACCTCGCCGACATTGTCATGAACTGCTCGGTGGCCAAGGTGGAGGTCATGCACTACTTTGTCGACTCGGTCGCCTCACTCACCAAGGAAAGTCACGACAATGAGTTGCTCTGCTTCTGGTTGTCAAACATCTCACTGATGCTCAAGGTTTTGGACTCGGCCATTCAACATCCACCTAGCTTAGATGCCAGCACTGGCAGCGATGAGGACATTGACATCAATGACAAGTTGCCTGCCAACATATCGATGGAGTCACTTCAGATCAAGACACAACTGCAGACCCTCATCACCAAGGTGTACAAATCATTAGTGAACAACATCCTTGGATACATCCAACCGCTCTGTCATCGCATGCTTAACGAAGCATCATCCGAGAGTGATGCAATTGAGCAGCTCACATGTTATTTGTAAGTTATTCACTCATCCGATCAATCAGTCCATTACTAACTCCTCATGCTTGAACTCACAACAGGACCAATGTATTCTCACTCCTCCAGCTATGCCATGTATATGATCCAATCAGACAATCACTCTTTGAACAGATATTCCATTATATTGACTCATTGATGTTCAATGAGATAGTGCTGCGACGTGACCTGTGCTGCCTGCGCAGCAGTATCCAGCTCAAGATCAATATTTCCGAGTTGGAACACTGGGCCAAGAGCTACGGCAAGGAGTGGTCAGTCAAGGCCATCAGCCATCTCTCACAGTTGAAGGAGACCATCTATATCTTGATGATCGACAAGACACTTCTCACACATGCCGACATCAGGAAGGAGGTGTGTCCATCGATCACCACCGCTCAGATCAAACAGCTGTTGACAATGTACACGCCCGACCTGGACAGCGTGGAGGAGCCAATACCCATCGAGGTGCTGTCTGCGCTCATGTCGTCGGAGGACTACAGCAAGTCCGAGAACATCCTGTTGGACCTCTCATCGATATTCACCATCCCCATGAAGCAACTGCACTGTTTGACCATGGACGACCTGACTAGGATCCAGCATCCATGTGACAGTATCATTTCAATGGTGATCAAAAAGAACATTGAGAGTCATCATCCAACCAACATCAAGTCGTCGTCGTCGTCAGTCGCCACAAAGAAATGAATTGTCAAGTAAAGTTGTCATAGTATTGATTAATTCCTTTGTTGTCTGCTTGCTTTGAACCTGGACACCTTCTGTTCAGGTGGAGGCGCGGGGCTGTCCTCCTGGTCGTCGGTGGGCTCGTTGTCGTAGATGATCGCATCGAGGTTCTTCTCGACCACGTCGCCAGAGAATGCCTGGTGTTCTGGCGGGTTGGGCACAGACACCTCTTTCTTCAGATTCTCCCTGAAGCTCACCTGCTTGTTAACCTTTCTTATAAAGTCCAATGGATCGTTTGGATCACTTGGCGTGCCCTTGAGGATTGACTTTGGCGTGCTGCCATGCTGATGTTGTTGTGTTTGCTGATCTGGATCGACTTGTGACTTTTGAGGCGTGGCGGATGTAGTCGATGGTGATGATGGAGTGGCTTGAGACGTCATCTTTCTCCTCTGTTCAAGGTATCGCTTGATCTCCATTGAATCCTTCGTTTGGAATGCTTGGTCATCATCACGATCAAACTCGTTATCTTGTTCCTCTTTTCCAAGACCATTGTCGAAGTCATCAACTTGCTCCACATCAGCTGGCAATGATCTAACATTCTCTGTATACTCCTCCTCTATGTACTCCACGTCTTCATCATCGGATGTAACCTCTACTCTATTTCCTTGCTCGTCATAATACTCCACTACCTCTTCATAATCATTGTCATTTATATCGTATTCCTCTTCGTCTTCTTCACCATTGCCTCCTCGCTTTTGTCTACCAGTGCGACCATGATGTTTGCTCTCATCCTCAAACTCCTCCTCATACATCTCCTCGGCCTGCTTCATACTCTTTTCAATTTCCTCATCCTCCATTCCTGCCTCCATGCTCTCCTTCTCCAACTTCTCCAACTCCAACAGCCGACTAAACATCTTTTCAAACTCCTCGTCCTCCTCTTTCTTCTTCTTTGCGTTCTCCTTTTGTTGTGACTGTGGCTGTGACTGTTGCTTTGATGCTGGATCCTCCCTCTGGCGCTGCCTCTCACGCTCACGCTCCTCGTCCGAGTCGTAGTCCTCCTTGATCTCGATGATGTTGTCGTCCTCCTTCTCCTTGATGTACTTTGAGAGGTTGGTGGTCAGCTCCAGACGTTGATTGAGCGAGTCGAGCTGCAAGTTGATATTTGTTATACTGTCATCAATGTCCTTCTCTCGTCGACGAATGATGTCGATGGTCTGCTTACACGATCGTTCAGCAAAGTAGTTGTCGCCCAACAATATCATTATCTCGTTGGAGTTGTAGATATGACCCTCGAAGAAGGCCATCTTGCCCAATGGTACATTTATCTTATGTGTCAACTGATCTGGCAATGTAGTCAACCTCTCAATAAGTACTTGATACTGTTTCTTTGTATCATTCAATGATCCAATATGATCCTGAAACTCTTTAATCTTAATATTATACTTTAGTCGTGGGTCTTCACGTTGTTGTTGTTGTTGTTGTTGCTGTTGTTGTTGCTGCATTTCTTATATTATATGTATGTACACTTATTGTCTCATTCGCGCGAGCATTAATGAATTGTCATTCCTTGAACTCACACTACTCAATGAAGATTGTCCCATAATTCAAGATCATGGACATCTTGTGTATTCATGTATGTAATAACGGGGATATCTCTGTCCACATGCTAGACCTGGTAACTATACTTTGTCCAACCTGTTGCCCTTGCCCTTACCCTCGCCAACCCTTGCCATAGCCCTCTAGGATCGATCAGACAAGGCAACACACCAAATATGATAGATAGAATTCGAACAAACCAGGCAAGGTGTCAAGGTTTCGTTGCGAATTTATCAAAGCTGAATGGTGTTAGAACCCTCGAAACCAAGGAGAGTTGTGAGGTCTTGTTGTTTGTTGAGTGAGAGTTAATGAGTGTTGTTGTTATTGGCTGCTTGATTGGGTACATGTATGCGCATACTCATCTTGTATTATTAATAAACATATATACATACATATATACATAAATAAATATATAGATAGATAGATAAATTGTAGATAGAATAAACAATAGCTGATCAAGCTATCATTTCATTCATATTCATTCAATACTCTTCTTCTTCGTGTAATAAATACAAAGTTTATTATTATTATTTATTGTTAACAATCAATCAATCAATCAAAGTTAGATAGATGAGCCATCTTGTAAGTATACCTTAACATAATATATGTTGATTGATACTAATCAATCAACCTCCAATCAATCATCTTAGCCATTCACATACGACGAGGGACAGGATAACGATGCGATCGAATGTCAGATCTGCTTTTGCCCTCTTATAGACCCAGTGGAACATTCTTCACAGGACTCACCTTGCAGTCAGACGTTCTGTCGTGAGTGCGTAGAGACGCTGTCAAAGTGTCCCTTCTGCATATGCATGGTTAGCAAGTGGGAGTCGGTACAACTTACACCGACCACTCACAAGTTCCTCTTCCGGCCACTGGCCGAACTCAAAGTGACATGCAACGTATGTCACAAGTCAGCAAAGCGAAAGGATATAGTTGACCATGTTGAATCATGTGAGATTGGTATGTTAAGTTACTTGATTGATTGATCGATCGATTGAGCGAATGGCGAGCTGACCTTCCTGCCCCAATCACAGAGTTACCAAAGGGATTGATACCAAAGGTTAAACAAAGCGATTCACCAATATCTACACATGCTAGCAGCAGTAGTAGCACGAGTGTATCATATAGTGATGATCCAAACTTTGCAAATATCAAGTACACGATCAATCCTTCACCTATTCAGTCGGCCTCGGCACAGCTGATCTCGACAACATCGACGACGCCTACATCTTCATTCCCTCCACAGGTCATCCCCAATGGCAATGGCAATGGCAATGGCATTGCTGCCGCCAACAGCAGTCCCAATCTCAATGGCATGGTCAATCCAAATGCCCCCGCACCTTTCCAACCATACATTCCTCAAGTGGGCTACCAGCCACCGCAACTGAATGGCGGTGGCGGCAGCATGAGCAACCTAAACAACCCCAACAACAACAACAGCAACGTACCACCACCAATCTTTCCACAAGCGCCTCTGCAACAGGGCGGTCATCCATTCTCACCTTATCAATTCCCACCGCGCCCCTCCTCATTCCTCTACTCAAACGGACAGCCTGTGCCACCTGTAGCCGGTGGCCCTGTGCCCCCACTGCCAGCCAACGGCAATCCAAAGCCAGTCCATCAGTTTGGTGGACACTATCCATACTTCCAACATCACTTTCCACATCACCAACATCATCAACAAATGCAACAACAGATGCAGCAACAACAACAACAGCAAATACCAACAGCACCAACATCATCAGTGTATCCGTCCAAGCCAACGATAGGCCGACTGCCCAAGGAGGAGAAGTCGTCAATTCCCATCGACTTTAAGCATAACTACATCGCGGCCAAGCCGCCCAAGGACAAGGAGAAGTTGTTCTCCAAGAACTTTGGCGACGCGGTCTTCACCAACGACGTGTACACCAACAGTGACTTCACGTCGTGCCGCTTCAAGGGCGCGCAGTTCAACAGCGTGCAGTTTGACCACTGCACGTTCACCGCGTGCGAGTTTGCCAACGCCATGTTCACCAACTGCACCTTCATCCACTGCCGTCTGGTGAACTGCGACTTCAAGACGTCCATCCACTCCAAGACCCACTTTATCGACTCGGCCATCACCAATGGCAACTTTAGCTCCTTCTCGTGCCCGGCCTCCATCTTTGCCCACTGCCGTCTGTCCAACGTCAACATGAGCCGTTCCACAATGACCGGATCCCTGGTGAAGTTCTGTAAATTCGTCAACGTCAACATGTCGCACAGCAGCCTGCTGCATACCAACTTCCCAAGCACTCGCTTCATCAATGTCTCAGTGGCCGACTGTGAAGTGTCCAAACACTCATTGGCCACACTCAAGAAGCAGAGTGGTGTAAGAACAGAGAACCTAAGGATGTTGTAATAATGTCTCTATCTCTATTCTTTGTTTGCTTGTTCCGTGTCCCTGCCCTGTCCTGTCCTGTTCAGTGTGTCCTTGTCGGACTTTGTCTGTCTCTCTGTACCTTGCTTGATTGCTGCCAATGTAATAATAAAAAGGATTCAAAGGAATGGTAGAGTGTCGCCATCCTGGCACCACTAATATGATGATACGCCACGCTTTCTTCATCACAACAAATATCCATACATCCAAAGGGTAGGAGATTGTTAGATGCATCATGATGGCCCACACACTTCTGAAATTTGAGTAAACATTTATTGATCAAAATTGGGTCCAATAAGGCCCAACCCCCACACAGTCCACATTTTTGATCAGATGTTTGCAAAGGCAAAGTTTGGACTAATCACACAATCAGACAGAGACACACAAACCGGTCCGCGCGGTGACCACCTCCGAGCTAACATGTGTGTGTTCGATCAGAATGGGAGAGTCTGTTCTCATCACGGTTAGACACAAACACATCCCATTTGTTGGATTGCAGTCCCTTCTGGGCATTACCATCACCGATTCCTACTAATGGACTATGTTGTCCTAACCCCTCTCTCCTCCCTCTATCCCAGGGTCCACAATCATTCATTCATCTCCATTCATAATAATGCCCTTCAATTAAAAGAAGCATATTAATTAGTAGTATGGTCCAATCAAACATCCATCCATTAATCAATCCACAACATTCAACTTCATCTTTCACCATCACTCACTATCTGTACATATATTACATACTTATACACATATGGAAGGTAGCCGGACAGGTTCCACCACCTCCACGATGAGATATAACAACATACACTCCACAATGCAATCAATCATTGTTGTAACAATAGTATTATTATCGATCATGTTGTCAGTGCATGACAATGCTGTCAATGCAGACAACTCATTCTTTTACAAATCACATTACTACACCATTTACAATCAATCCACTGACTTGGCCAGTGCCAAGAGTATCTGTAGCCAAGATGGAAGGTATGTCCATTCACACTCATCTTGATTGGAATCATTCCAATCACTCAATCACTCACTCACTCACTCACTCAAACTAGTTACTTGGTGACGATCACAAACGATGGAGAACTGAAGGAGATTATTGCTCGAGCAATGAGTTATAATATAAGTGGCAACATACTTGTCGATGGATCAGACTTTTATAATGCTGGCGTTTGGATATATACTGGCGGACCAGAGATCAATCAGACAATGTATCAGGCAAAGGTTGACATGTGCTCAACTGTTTGCCCTTGGGATGTACAGTCATACCAGCCAACAACATTTGACAAGGTGCCAACGGGCTCAGCAACCGTGCTCAGTTTAGTAGTGTCTGGCATCAACTCATACTCATACTCATACTTCTCACAGGCCTCAACAGTCAAGGGCACTGCCTTCGTGTGCGAGGGTGGGAAGAACCCCACTATCGCGCCAATCAGCACCGATGGAGGACTGCTGATCATCAACGGCTTGGACCCAATGGCCACTCCACCACCACTCACCTTCTACCCTGTGGGCAACAGTCAGCCAGGAGTGATATGCAATGCATCATTACTCATTGCCAACACGACGTTGATCTGCATGCTTGGTCCCAATGCCGGAACATACGATGTGTTGATAGGTGGATCGATGAATGTAAATGTAACATATACTGCACGAGCACCTTATCTCTCATCGATTCAATCGATCAATTCTACTCATGTCGTCATTGTTGGAAACAACTTTGGAGCTAATCCCAATGAGGTATCTTTGATACTCAATGCCAACACTGGTCACGACATTACCTGCACTGTATCCATATCTGGCAAGAACACGATCATTTGCGCTGCATCCAACATCCCATCCATCATCTTCCCAATCAAGATCACAGTGTCTGGCATCACATACATGACATCCAAGACCGCAATCAGTAAGTTATATCTCATCACCAACCCTCACATTCAATCACTCACTCTGACCCTCATTCAATCAATCAACTTAAGGATATGGAAACGTCAACAACTACTTTAGATACATACCAAATGTGTCATTTGACACTGCCATGAATGTACTGTCCACGATGCAGGTGGACATCATGCCTGGATTCATGACTTATATCAACTCATCAAGTATGGCAACATTCGCCACCAAGTATTTTGGTGCACAGTACTTGTGGGAGCCGCTTACATACACAGGCGGCCAATTCACCTCAATGGCAGGCTCATCAAACAATATGATCGTCTACGATGTGTACACACAAAAGAACACACTACCCTCCTCTGGCTCGTTCTCCAACCTCTACATCAACATGTCCGACAACAGTCTGGCTGCAAACCCGGCCTCAGACTTGCAAGTTGGCGCGTTCATCCAGTTCCTACAGTACGACCAGCCAGTGGTGTCCAACGTGCCAGTGCTACCCGTGGCGGGTGGCCAGCGCACAATCAAGTTGAACGGTGTTTCAGTAATTAACTTGGCCACAATCAATTGGAAGGGCGACTACTTGTTCTACATTGCCGACTGGTTCGCCAATGCATTCATCATTTCATTCCCAGCGGGCTACAACGATGGCGCGTCCAACAAGCTCAAGCTATCAATTGGCCTGTTCACGACGATTGAGATTGGCATGCGGTATGAGTACCCAGTGATCTCAGATGTCAGCAATCTGTATCCACCAACACAGGGTACGGTGCTCACACTCTCTGGCAGTGGCTTCTACAAGGATAACAGTGTGACAAAGGTAACTTCGGGTGTGTGCAGTGCATGGCGCGTGCTTGACTCGGGAACACTTGAATGCACACTCGTGCCTGGCACAGGTAGCATAGTAGTCGGTCTCACTGTGGGCACGTCCAAGACATCCTACACATGGAGCTACTCGCGACCATCCATAGACTTAGTCACAAGCATCGCGCTTGTAGGAGGCAATGTAATCCTCTATGGCAACAACTTTGGAACCAATCCATCGCAGATAGTAGTTAGTATTGGAGGTGCACTGTGTGGCCAAGTCAAGGTGATCAAGGATCACACAATGTTGAGCTGTGTTGCCCCACCAGGTGTGGTCGCAGGACCCGTGGATATATACGTGAATGTCAGTTCACAGAGCTCAAACCTCTTCACAACGCGCTACTCCTCAAGCTACATCTCCTCTGCATACAACAATGGAACAACATTGAGTATCTTTGGCAACCAGCTTTCGTCTACCACTTCGCGATTCAATCTTGGCCAGACTATCATGCCTTGTGTGGACGTATCCTCATCCTTCATTCAATGCAATCTCACAACGTCATCAATCAGTGACTTCCTAAGTCAGGTATTGATTAGTGATAGCTCTGTCGTTTCAACATACCAGTTCTACCTCAGTCCGTTCATCGCAAGCACATCATACTCTGCACCATTGCCGACCAGGTTCGCCGTCATCACACTGACGGGTTACTACTTTGAGTCAAAGGTCTATAGTGCCAAGGAGTTTGTGCAGCTGTCACTTGGCATTGGTCGCACAGTGTCAATGGCACTCGACCCCACTGCCATCAAGTCGTCCACTTCGATTGTGGCAAACATCACATTGGCAGGAGGTGCCGACCAAACCCTGCAGCTCACCGCCAGCCCATCGCCAATACGCTACTCCAACCTCTATCACTCAATCTCATTCAAGACACCTGTGATTGGCGCCGTGAACGCTATCGACCCATACGCTGCTCCCTACCTGGTCACAATCACGGGCAGCCAAATAGGTCCCCTTCAGGATACTGGTGTAGCTGTACAGGGAGTGGGCAGTGGTCCAGTACAGGCAACATTCGTCAATGACACCACTGTGATCTTCCCATTGCCAGAGACTGCCAAGCTGGGCACACTCAAGCTGGTCGTGACGGGACAGGAGTCGACTCCAGTCCAATACACGCCAGTTCCATCGATAGGTTCAATCACACAGCCTCATGTGCTTGGTGGTCAGGTCACCATCACTGGACGATTCATGGCCACCAACAATGCCAATGGAACAGCCAGCATTGCTGAGCCATCATTCACATTGAATGGTACCTCTCCCATGAGTTGCGCACGTATCACCTCCATCGCGCCATACCTATTCATATGTCCCGTTGCTGCTGGCTCTGGTCCACTCACCGCCAACTTCACTTACAACAGCACATCCTCGACACAACTCTATCGATTCTCTTACCAAAGTATGTTCGGGAGTGGGGCGTGACGAGGCCAGGCCTATCAATTGAATCATTCCACTCACTCACTGACACTAACACATCAATCACCATCAATGTAGGACCATCAATCATATCGACAACGACCGTTAAGTATATGGTTGGAGGAAATATAACGATTAGAGGCGATAACTATGCTGATGTTGGACTACAGGCAGCCATTGGAGGCAGACCATGCAATCAGACTTACTTTGTGGACTACATGACGATCATTTGTTTGTTTGATGGACTTGCTGAGCCAAACCCCAAGGGCGAGTCACTCAATGTAACCGTGACAGTCAACACTTTGCAGTCCACTCGTTACCTCTTCCTCTACTACACGCCCAAACCTTGTGTTGACGACTGCTCAGGTCGCGGGGACTGCAACCTGGACACAGGAATCTGTCACTGCTACGTGCCCTATGGCGGCTTCGACTGCAAGTCATCCAACACAACCGTGCCCGTTTTGCCACCAACCGTCAACCCCGACGGCGGGTCCGTCGTGCACGGCAGCAAGTTCAACTTCTCAATCAACTTGGCATTCATCCGAGAGATGGACTCCAAGGGCGAGCAAGTCGTAGCATATGGCCTGTCGATGATCGAATGGGTCAACCACACAGAGTTGGCCACTAACAAGGTTTACATGGCCGGCGTGTACCCGGGCGTGGGCATTGGCGTGGAGGTCACAACCACGATCTTTGAGACAGCGTCCAACGTGTCATTTGGCAACGAGCTGCTGCCTGTGGCGGCCAACTCAATCAAGTACGAGGTGTCCATCACCAACTGGACGTTCGCCTCGCCGCTCAACATGATGCAGGTGGTGTTCGCGGCGAGGGCTCCACTCACCGACTCAAATGAGTGCACCGACTCTGCCACATCATCGGCAATGGGCGGAATCGATGGCCAGAGCAACAGCACCATCAACTGGTTCCAGATCAAGAATGGCGAGTCTATGCTGCAGGCGCACTTCTCGCAACGCGTCATCACGGATGACCGCGTCGTGCGCAGCCAGGTGCTGGTACTCGATCCGTCCGACCAACTCTATCGCTACCTGCCTGGCGATGGCTCCAACTTTGACCTGCTGACGGCCATCATCGTGCCACCCTTCACGGAGAGGGCGAGCGTCGATCCCAACTTTGGCTCGCTTGTATCGTCTACTGTTCGTCCGGAGTGCGCGGCGGCGCGACCATGGTTACTGCCAGTGATCATCACAGCATCCATTGTCGGAGGATGTCTTCTCGTTGGTCTATCAATATTCATCATTCGCAAGTACTTTGTATCCGTTCGCATCGTTCAGTACAAGCTCAGGAATCTCAAGGAGTCAGGCCACAGGAATCACTTGGCCGATTAGGTGTGGCTGAGGGGCAATAAAGTATGACTCGTTTCCAATGAATGGAACTATTCCAATCACCAAACCAATCAATCACTCAATTACACTTTGGAACTATTCCAACTACTCTAACTAACCATCAATATCCCATTCTGTACTGACTACAAAGATGTTAACTGGAATGTGTGTGCTTACATGATTGAACGAATGAATAAATGATTGTTCAATGACAGATGGTTAATAATAGATTAAAGAGGACAGGTTCTATGTGGAGGATGAGGATGAAGTAACCACATAAAACAAACGACATTTCTTTTTTTAGGGTTGTCCAGCCCAATGCATGTTGGGCCCAAGGATCGTGATGATTACTTTGATCGCTTTCACTTTTTTTACAAAAGCAGACGTCCTTTTTGAATCTCTTCAAGCTAAATCAGCAGTATCAGTTTGGTGCTAAGTATGTAAAACAATCAATTTTTATTATTATTATTGTGTTTTTTTAGAGTTTCTCTCCCCATCGTTTTCATTTTCATTCAATAGCTTCAGATCAACCAAGCTTAGTTGTTATTCATAACCCCACGCGCCTCCTTCCAAACCTCTCATCCTGATTGACACACACACACAAACATACATTACTCGCACTTTATCTATCTTTCTATCTATCTGTATCTTAAGGTTCATCCATCAGAGGCAGAACCGATTCCGATCCACCAATCATTCAACCACTTCTTCCACCATTCATTCAATCAAACCCAGGCCAAACCAACCAATTTTACACGCACACAAGTACAGCAAGAGGAATTCTTAAAGAGTAATATTACCAACTTACAGCATCAAACAAGTAAATACTTGTCTCCAAACAAACAAACTTTAAGTTGTATCTGTGTGGCATCCAAATGTAAGTACTTTGTAATAATAATAATAATGTCTAGTTCAATCATCAATCAATCAATCATCAAACAGCATTATCAGCAGGAATGAATGAAACGATAATACTTAAAACAGTGTCAAGATGTTATTCGATCCATCCATCAACCATTCCACCCCTTCACAATCCACTAATTCAATCAATCAATCAATCAATTATCTTGTTATGTGTGTGTTTGTGTTGTATAACTATGTTTAAGATTGATCACACACAAACAGACACTCACTCACTCACACACCTGATTTGGAATTGATCAATCAGGTGTTTGGTCGTGTGAAATGGATTATGATACATCTACAGATGATCTATTGTTGGTGTCAACGACGTTTCCAACCCTCCAATCCGTCAGCACTCTATGTCGCTACACCTTGCGCCAAACCAAACCATAGTCGACTCCCTAAAAGCAAGCATAGGTTGTCAACAATTAGAATAAGAAGCTGGCTGTAATCGTCAGTCCTCCTCCTCCACCTCCACCTCCTCAGTCGGTCAGTCAGTCAGCCAGTCACGTTGACGACCCTCAACCCTTGCCCGACCCACCGACCCAAAGTGAGTGAGTGAGTTGGTGAGTAAGGGAGGGAATGGAGATTGGTCACAAGCTACACCTTTATTGCTAATGTTGTCTTGCATACCTGTTCACTTTGTTGTTGTTGTTGTTGTTATACATTGCACTTAGTTGTTGTTGTAGAAGAAGGAAGCAAGAAGGAAGAAGTAGTTTGTTTACTTTACTAACATCAAGGCATGCAAACATTTAAGCGATAGCCTAACAGTGCAGCGACAACAACAACATACAGTATCAATACAAACAAACAAACAACATATTTATTACCATAAACAAAGCAGCTTACTTGTATCAATAGCAATAGCAACAGCAACAGCTTATCGATCGAAATATGTCAAGCAAACTATCGATACAGTCACTTGACAGCTCGTCGGGACGCGACCGACGCAACTCGGCGTCGTCGACATCGTCGTCGTCGCCATTCCTCAACAATAGCTTCAGATCACACACGGCGCCACGCAACTATCCTCCCGCCATCCAGTTGGAGGATATGGGTTCGTGTTCCAGCACACCACCCGTCGACGCCGCCGCACTCGACGAAACATACACCAACGCGCCACCTCCCAACTTCTTCCGCAAGATCTATAACAGACTGGTATGTATATTGTGCCAGCCAGCCAACAGCTACCTAGCTAGCGATATGACTAACTATTGCCAACAAACAGATGAGCGGCGACAACTTCAAAGGCAACTCAAGAAATGTATATATAAACGACATGGAACGCAATCGAGAGTACAAGTACTGCGGCAACACGGTGACGACTTCAAAGTACACATTGATCACATTCCTGCCGAAGAACTTATTCGAGCAGTTCTGCAGATTGGCCAACTTCTACTTCCTCATCATCTCGGCCATTCAAATCATACCTGGCATCTCTCCAACGGGTCGCTTCACAACTCTCGGCCCACTGCTGGTGGTGCTGGCCATCACAGCCATCAAAGAGGCCTACGAGGACTTCCGTCGACATCGCCAAGATGACCGCGTCAACAACTGCCACACCGAAGTACTGCGAGGATCAACCTTTGTCGACGAGCGTTGGAAGAATCTCAAGGTTGGCGACATTGTCAAAGTACTCAACAGACAGTACATCCCGGCGGACCTCGTGGTGCTGGCCTCCAGCGAGCCCCAGTCCACATGTTACGTCGAGACTGCAAACCTTGATGGGTAAGTAGTAGAGCAGCGCTATCAGCTGGGTGCCATCCATCAATCACTGATTGGTTACTAACATGCTGACCCGGCCACGATCAGTGAGACGAACTTAAAGTTGAAGCAGGGACTGAATGAGACAGCACAGTATAACAGCTTGGACAACTTGGCAACGATCAATTCAAACATTGAATGCGAACATCCAAATAATAGACTGTACTCATTCATTGGATCAATGTACTTGGATGGCAAGGGACATCCATTGTCCGCGCGTCAGGTACTGATGCGTGGCTCACTACTGCGCAACACCAAGTGGATATATGGCGTTGTGATCTACAGTGGCCGCGACACCAAGCTGATGCGCAACTCTAGCGACACACCTTCCAAGCGCAGTGGCGTCGAGAAGAAGACAAACGTCTTCATCCTTATAATCTTCATCCTGCAGATGCTGCTGTGTCTGGGCGCGGCGATCGCCAACGGCGTGTGGAACAACCGCCACGTCGACGACTGGTACCTGCTGTGGAGCGACCAGTCGCCTGTTAAGAACGGCGCCATGTCCTTCCTGACATTCCTCATCCTGTTCAACAACATTATCCCCATCTCGCTGTACGTCTCAATGGAGTTTGTCAAGGTCTTCCAGGCGTTCTTCATCAACAACGACCAGCAGATGTACCACGCCGACAACGACACGCCAGCACTGGCGCGCACATCCAACCTCAACGAGGACCTTGGCCAGATCGACTACATATTCAGTGACAAGACTGGCACGCTAACGCAGAACAAGATGGAGTTCAAGAAGTGCTCAATTGGTGGAGTGTCATATGGCAGCGGCATGACAGAGGCTACAATGGGCGCAATGATGCGCGAGGGAGCAATGATTAGCGATCAACCAGCGCAACAACAACAACTGAACAATGATCCAACAACAAACAGCAGCAACGAGCTGCTTGGAGCCAGCAACTGCGAGTCACCACCCTTGTCAGCGTCGAGCTTCAGGGACGCCAAGCTCAATGCGAACCTCAACAGCGAGGACCTCAACATGTCCAAGTTGATAAAGGAGTTCTTTAGCGTGTTGGCCGTGTGCCACACGGTCGTGCCCGAGGAGGAGAATGGCGTCATCACCTACCAGGCGTCCTCGCCCGATGAGTCGGCCCTGGTCACTGCCGCCAAAGAGGTCGGCTTTAACTTTTGTCGCAGGAGTCTCAAGTCGGTCACTATCATCGACCCCAATGGCCAGGAGCTTGAGTTCCAGATCCTCAACATCCTCGAGTTCAACTCGGTCAGGAAGAGAATGTCTGTAATCGTGCGCCATCCAGATGGCCGTCTGCTTCTCTACACCAAGGGTGCCGACACGGCCATCTTTGAGCGTCTGGCGCCCAACCAGACATTCGCCGACAGCACCATCAATCACCTGCAGGAGTACGCATCGGAGGGTCTCAGGACGCTGTGCGTAGCGTACCGCGAGATTGAGCCGGCCGTCTACGAGTCCTGGTCGTCCGATTACTACACTGCATCCAACACAATTATTGGCCGCGAGGCAGCACTCGACCGCATGGCCGAGGCCATCGAGCGCAAACTGATCTTGCTAGGTGCGACAGCCATCGAGGATCGACTGCAGGTGGGCGTGCCCGAGTCCATTGCCAGTCTGCGCGAGGCAGGCATCAAGCTATGGGTGCTTACTGGTGACAAGCAAGAGACAGCAATCAATATTGGATACGCATGCCGTCTTCTCACGAACAACATGGAGCTGCTCGTCGTCAACGAGTCGTCGATCGAGAACACGGACCGCGAGCTCAAGCGTCTGGTCGAGGAGTACCGCAACGGTCACCCCACCAAGGACCTGGCGCTGATCATCGATGGATCGACGCTGGTCTACGTGCTGGAGAACAAAGAGATGGCGCTCATGATGCTCAAGATCTCGGAGCGCTGCAAGTCTGTGATCGCCTGTCGTGTATCCCCTTCGCAAAAGGCTGACATCGTTGGTCTGGTGCGCGACAACTTGGACGCCGTCACCCTGGCCATTGGAGACGGTGCCAACGACGTCAACATGATACAGCGCGCACACGTGGGCATTGGCATCAGTGGTGAGGAGGGTCTGCAGGCTGCGCGTTGCTCCGACTATGCTATCGCGCAGTTCCGCTTCCTCACACGCCTGCTGCTGGTGCACGGCCGCTACAGCTACCGTCGCATCTCCAAGCTGATCGCCTACTGCTTCTACAAGAACATCACGCTGTACATCACACAGTTCTGGTTCACAATCTTCAACGGATGGTCGGGCCAGACGTACTACGAGCGCTACACACTCACATTGTACAACATCCTTTGGACCTTCTTCCCGATCATCGTCTTTGGCATTCTGGACAAGGACGTCAGCGAGCAATCAATCATGGACCATCCGCACTTGTACAGCTCGGGCCCGCGCCACCATCACTTCAACATCAAGGTGTTCTGGGGTTGGATATGCAACGGTGTGTTCCACTCGTTCGTCCTCTACGCATTGCCCATGGGCATCTACCACCGCGCTGTGCCATTCGCCAGTGGCTTCACTATCGACCTGATCTCAGTGGGCATCATTACCTACGCCTGCGTTGTCATCACAGTCAACTGCAAGCTGGCACTGGAGACGCGCTTCTGGACCTGGATCAACCATCTGGCCACCTGGGGCAGCATCGTCCTTTTCTTCATCTGGCTGATGGCTTTTGGCAAGTTCGAGGACATCAATCAGTCTCTGGGCGTTGGTGTGGACATCTACGACATCATCTTCAACGTTGGTAAGGCACCCCTATTCTACCTGACCCTTGTGATCGTGCCTGTCGTATGTCTATACAGAGATTATACATGGAAGTTGTAAGTATCCCACACTCAAATGTTGATGATCACTCATTCATCCATTCACTCACTCAAACATTACCAATCACTTTCCAACCATTTAGTGTGAACCGTTATGCCCTTCCACAGGCCTACCACATTGTACAAGAGTTAGACAGCAGTCATTCGAGTAAACAGATTGAGACCAAGCTGCGATGTAAGTATCCATCCATCCACACTCGCTCGCCTTAACCATTCAGACAGCTTTGCTAACCAACCACCACCCACTTATGATTGATTGATTGGAACAATACAGACACTGGATATGCATTCTCGCAAGAGCCAGGACAGGCAGACTACATCAACAATAAATTTGTTGTCTAACTTTATTATCATTTATTATTCAATCAAGGTTCGAAGGAGGCCAATCAAGGCCCATTGTCGACCTCACTCTTGGCTTCTGATGTTTGAATGATTGGACGACACAAACAACTGGTTATGGTACATACATATTGTCCATGGACAACAAAAGACATAATTATGTTCACTGGATTTATCTTGATCCCCATTTCGTCATCATCAAGATATGTGTAAAACTATTTGTTAATTTAAAAGTCTGGTTACATCGCCTCCATCAATAATGGGGAGGGGTATGGAAGTGAAGAGATAAATATTATTATTGAAATGCCCAATACATGTCGGAACAAGCACCAGTGATCATTCAGGATTGAGGCCACCCACAACCCATTAATCATCCAACAAAGCACTACTTTTTGCAACTTTCAACCAAGAAGCACACATTTTCGCGATGTCCAACCACACCAAATCAGGACATTTTACATTTTACTTTTGATTTTGATTGCTTGGGAGCAGTTCATCATTTTGAGACCCACCTCAGTAAGGCTTTGGTAGAGACTTCAAGAGTCATAATTGGCCTATCTCCAGGGCCTATCTGAAAGGGAAAAGTATTATCTGGACATAATAGTAGGCCTTCAAATTTCACGACTAGGGCCACCAACTTTTCTCCAATTTGTGATATTCCAATCATAAATCTAACTTCCAGATAGTAAATATGGAAATAATATTAATCAATAAAGTATAAATAACAAAGGATCCTGGATCATTATCAATATCAATCAAACAAACAAACAAACAAATATTATATTTATATCAAATAATTAATTAATTAATAATGCCAGTACAAATAGTTCCAGGTTAGTATCAATCATATCCACTCCAAACACCATTCCATCAACTTTACTAACCAACTTCCAAAATAATAATTAATAGTTGTCGTTGTTGCTCTTGGTATCAAGGCAACAATTGGTGCCGCTCTTGCTACCGCCGGAGCCTTCTTTAAGAGTGCCTTCACCCAAGGTGTGGTCACTGGTGTCCTTGCCTCTGCAGGTTATGACTGGGCCAAGAACAAGTTCACCCAACCCAACGATGACATTGCCGACATTGCCTGGAGGTGGGAGGACATTGCCAACAACAAGGATTACATTGCACCAAACCACATCCGTGTCGTCTTGGTCAGTGAGCGCAAGGCCTGGGTCAAGCACGTCACGGTCAAAGCTCTGTTTGATGGAGAGAACATGGGCGGCCAAACCTTTGAGCCAACTCTCAAGGCTGGAAACAACGTTGGATGGAAGTATGGTATCACCAGTGCTCCAGATGGAGTTGTTGCCGACACCCCAGTGGCCTACCAGTACGCCGACTACCCCTTGCCAGTCACGGGCAACATGTTGATTGAGTTTATCAAGCACAAGGGCTACTTGGGAGGTGGTTGGACCAATGTGATGCAGATGTTCATCCCCAAGTTCACCCGTGAGGAGATCGAGGGTGTCAACACCTATTGTCTGGTCATCTACTGGAATGATGATGGCACCCAGTTCTTCCAGAACAACCTATCCTACCAGATTTCCATGGAGCAGATCAACGAGTACAACAAGTACCATGACAAGGATTGCATTGACCACAGAACAACCGTCACCACCGAGAACGACTAATCCAATATTCTTTCTTCCTTGGACCATCATATTATTGATCATTCAATTTATCAAACATTAGAATAATAACAATAACATTATGTTATTCATCATTTAATCAAACTCCTGGTACCAATTGGCCTTCACCCATTATCATCAACTCATTCTTGGATTGTGCAACCCCCAAACGACTCGGAATCGACACCTTTGATGGATCGTCACCCATTCCATGTTTGACATTTAATCGAGACTTAGGTCTCTTTCGTTTAGTTCCATTGATTATCTCTACATTATTACTTATATTTAACTTGAACGATCAAGACTAGTGATGGATAACCTATCAATATTAGTTGTAAGAGTGATTGTCAATGAACTTGATAGTTATGTCGATGCAATATGTCTTGCATTATCATGTAAACGACTTTATAATGAGTTCCAGAAGAGGCTACCAATGGGAAAGGTCCAAATCAGGAGCCAATACATCAACATCAACATCAACATACACAATACCAACAAAGACAATGACGACGACTACAACGACAACGTCAACGACAACCACATGTACATCAACAATGACCCTTCATTATATACAACTATTGGATCATTGTCTAGTAGAGACTTTCCAGTATCACCATCACTCACTCATCTGGTGTTGGATGGTACTTACAATGTATCGATAGACCCTAGCAAGTTGCCCAACACTCTACGATACCTACGCATTGGCAATCAATTCAATCAACCAATACATATAGGCTCGGTGACATCGCTTCAGACACTCAAGTTTGGTACACTGTTCAATCAACCGATCACTCCAGGTTGTTTGCCAAGTTCAATCACATCCTTAAAATTTGGTGATCGATTCAATAAGGCATTGAGCTTAGAGGCTTTCCCTTCATCACTTACTTCGCTTGAAATTGGAACGAGCTTCGACCATTCATTGGAGGGAGTGCTGCCGTCGTCACTGCGAACGTTGGTGCTCCTGACTGGTCATTGCGAACTCAGGCCAACAACGCTGCCACGATCGCTCACAAGTCTCATGGTCGGGCCGACGTTCATGCAGTTCCTCGTCAAGGATGTGCTGCCCCCAACTCTTATATCATTGACGTTCGATCGAGACTTCAACATGCCATTGTTGGCTGATGTCCTACCTTCCTCGCTCACTCATCTCACGCTGGGCTTGCACTTTGGTTCGGAACTAGTGTTGCCGCCATCAGTCACACATCTTACCATTGGATACTTTAGTCAGTTCAAGTATGTTCAGAGCACAGTACGAATGGTTGAGATATCCTACGTCATAGGTGTACATCAACTCAATAACTATCCGATCCCTAAGCTGCCTGTAACGAGATTGGATACACTATTACTTCATGGGAAGTGTTTGGATGATGGTGATCTACGTGAATCAGCTACATTTGCCAAGGACGTTGCCAAGACCATACCAAAAGTATCAACAATATGTATTGAACTTGATGCACGCAAGTCTTCATCATCAACAATCATCCGAACAATCTTTGATAGTGATAGTTGTCAAACTGTTGGAGCATGGTGCGTTACCTCTGGCAAGCCTAAAACCTATATGAGAGGCTATTATCTAAAGCTTACATGAACAATGTTCATTCATTCTTTCATTCATATCCATTCATATATTTGTGCGAGGGTAAGGGCAAGGGCAAGGGTAAGGGTTGAGGGTTGAGAATTGAGGGTTGGGGGTCAAGCAAAGATCGTTCAAGTTTGAGATCACTCATCCATTCATTACTGTTCCTTTGCATATGCATACATATATATATACTTGTACATATACATATATACATATACATATACAGATACATATATCAACTGATTGATCATGTTTGTATTACAGATACATAGTGTTACATTCTATAATCCATCAACTCAGACCAAGCCCAGGAATGTATTCATTGATGTATCAAATGAGAATCAGCCTGCTAGGTATGTTATGATGAATGGATGAATGAATGAATGTTCACGATTGATTGAATGATTAACTGACACTAAAATACCTACAACAACATTCATTAGACGATACTTTGTTGGCAGGTTCTCAACTTCAAGTACAAAGTCTTGTGACTCGATTGTACATGTGTCAAAGACACCGATAACAGTACATTTGTCGTATGGACCTTTGATGTATCATGATCTTGGACCACAGACGATATATGACTTTCTTTATGGCGATGTCAGTCAGTTGGGACACAAGAAGTTTCTAACGTTTGGTCGCAGAGGCCCACTGTACCACGTCTGCTACTCTATCTCCCCTGTCAAGTACTCTTATGGATTCGCATTGACAAAGATCAGTTGTCTGAAACAGATCACATCAAGTAAGGATGAACTCTACGCCGAAGTCGAGTTCAATCACAGCTCCCAAAGCATTGGCATTGGACATACCAACAGATACCATCTCGGTACCTTTGTCTCTCATGATATGACAGAGATTCATTCAGTACACAATCGTATGTGTTCCACTCATTCATTCAATCATTCATTCAATCAATCAGATAACTTACAAGTACACCTCTTCAGTTACCTTCTCAACTCTGGTCAACTTTGTCATCACATTCTTTGTAAAGACCAAGTTCGCAGAGTATATACTTGGTACGCTCAAGTTCACACCTGCACATGAGCTCAACTCTCCAAGCGGTCAATCGACAACTCACTCGAGCAAACGAAGCTTCGAGCCTCTGAACCAACCTCATCAACATCATCATATACAGCATCAGCAACAACTTCAACAATCGCAATCACAAGACCACCACCAACACCTACAGCAGCAACAACATACGGATGATCAACAGAAGCGAACAGACACTGGCTCCAACTCATCAAGTGGATTGGATGATAGGATGACAGGTGTGGCAGCGATATTCAATCAACAGACTGCGCCAAGACAGACCCACGAGTCACCAAACAACGATGAATCCATAACATCACAATTGAATCAAGCTGTCGTGGACAAGAAGATCAATAAGGAGAAGGGTGGCCTGGTGGTATATCGCGCCACATCAGATGATCGCGTACACACCTTCCTCCAGGACGACTTCTACACGACCAAGAAGATCACGCTCACCAATCCCGAAGGCAACGGCTCGTACGAGTTTGTCTTCTCACTCACCAAGACAGACTTCCTCCTCACAAATCCAGCCTACACACAGACTGATGGCGAGGACATTGACTCCAACTCCAACCCCAACTCCAACCATCAGGCCATCAATCAGAGAGGCGAGCGTACCTCTGCCAGCAGACACTTGCTAACGGGACCCCTGGCTGAAAAGCGCAATGACGCAGCGGTGGACGAGGTGGAGGATCCAACGGGCGACCTCACCAGCAACAACTTTAATCTGCAGACAGAGAACAACAGCGTGGAGGTACTCATCGATGGACTACAGACATTCAGACGATACTTTGAAGCGATGATGAATGCCGAGCACAGTATCAGCATCCTGGCTTGGGAGTTATCATTCTCCTTTGGTCTGGTGCTCACAAAGAATGTTCAG
This sequence comes from Acytostelium subglobosum LB1, assembly GCF_000787575.1. Classification (NCBI taxonomy): domain Eukaryota; phylum Evosea; class Eumycetozoa; order Acytosteliales; family Acytosteliaceae; genus Acytostelium; species Acytostelium subglobosum. The sequence continues at coordinate 79,424 of NW_012236506.1, read as the reverse complement.
TCTGGCCTCCCATCAGTGTCCAGCGACATTGCCAAGTGGATCACGCTTGAGGATGTTCTGCTATCCAAAGCTTTGAGTGGCGTTAACGTTAGAATCATTGTCTGGAGACATGAGTTGCTGTCACATGTCACGCGTTACCTGTACCTGGGCGAGGTTACGATTGAGCGCGAGGTGGCCAAGCTCGAGAGGCGTTGCAAGAAGCTGAACATATCTTGCAAGGTGTTCAACACGACGCATCATGACATGTCTGCCAAGGATCAATCGATGGCCGACCTCGACGGACCTGTGGCTCAAGGCGAGACTGGCTGCATCACTGTGGTTATCGCTGGCAACCCCCAGGGTATCCTGTCATCTCATCACGAGAAGCTGGTGCTCATCGATGGCGAGTGTCCCGAACATGCGATCGCATTTACTGGTGGCTTCGACGTTGCTCGTGGACGCTATGACCAGCCTCTCCATCAAATACCTCGACCCTACATGCAGAACCTGCTCACGACCCAGTCCAAGGACGCCGAGACTACCAAGCCACCGCGCTACAGTGGTCGCAACATTCAACCTATCCTGCCACAGATCCGTTTCCTGTGGCACGACATACAGATATCACTGCGAGGCTCAAGCGCCCAGCATCTGCGGCTGCACTTTAATCAGCGCTGGATCCATGCATTCTCCATGAACGTCCTACAGACACGATCAAAGTCCATCCCGCTCAAGAGGGACAAGCCATGCAACAAGGTACATCAGCCAGAATCATCGATCGTCGTTCAGCACAACGACCCAGCACCATCATACAAGAACTGTTCAGTGCGACTGTTCCGCACGTGGAAGGGCGTGCTCGACAACAACATGCTCTTTGACGACTTTGGCAAGATGATCACCAATGCCAAGGAGTTCCTTTACATCGAGCATCAGTATCCCTTCCAGAACTTCACACTCACCTATTACATGTGTGAGGCGCTCAAGACCAACCCGAAGCTGCAGATACTCATTGTCACACCTGTGCGTACAGATCTGCCCAGTGGGCTTGTCGGTGAGCTCTTTGATTGGTCACAGGATCACAGTAAGTAGACCTGAACAAGACACTTGTCTGACATCCATCTGACTTGTCTAACGCCCAATCAATCAATCAATCACACAGTCATCAGACATCTACACCTGATATACAGTATTGCACCTGATCGTGTTGGCATTTATGGACTGGTGCGACAGGATGAGGAGTCAACGAGTCGACGTATGTACTGATTAATCAATCAAGGATGACCTCCTTCCATCGATCCACTCCAACTAACACACTCATTCAATCAATCAATGTCAATCAAGTGAAACCTATATATATTCACTCCAAGGTAATCATTGTCGATGATGTACTATTTAATTGTGGCAGCACCAATATGGACAATATGAGCTTCTTCCACTCGAGTGAGATCAGTGTTGCAGTGTCCGAGCCAACATTGGCAAGGGAGACTAGAGTACGTTTGGCAAAGGAGCATCTGGGCAGTCATTACAACGATGCGATCGAGCATAGTTTTGCCGAGATGTTCACAGCGTTCAAGAAGGTGTCCGAACAGAACTATGAACGAATGAGATACAAACGATTGCTCATTGGTCGACCCGTTGCATTGGCACCAGTGGAGAAGTATGAATTCCTACTCAAGAAGATCTACTATCCCAATAAGTTGGCCAAGCTAATGTTCAAACTTGGCGTTGACAGTGACAAATGGGTAGAGAAGGTTGTCAATCCATCATCATGGTTGCCCAAGCTCAAACCAGATCCAAAGCTTTAAACAAACATTATTATTATTTATAATAATAATAACATGCATGACTCGGCTCTTGACTTGCTGTCTTTTGAGTGGCTCTGTATTCCGTCTTTGTCTCAGTATGGATCGATCAAGTGTCACTCAGACCTCGCGCCAGACCAACACCATCTTGTATCTTATGCCAAAGATGTGTGGCGATTCGCTCGCAATTCCGTTTCCTACACCTACTCAACTTCATCAATCTTCTTTGAATTTTCTCATACCTTCAAAGAGTGAAGTTGGAGGATGGCTGGAGGGATAGATAGTGGAGAACTCGTCCTCTATATATGACTGGATGTACTCATTCCATTCAAACTTAACATAAAACACATATACTATCAAAGTATTATTTACATTATTATTAATTACATTGAAGTAATTCCTATCCCAAGTTGAACATCAATAACAATGACTGTAGAATCGATCGCCTCATTATCTACTCCCATGCAAGCAAGCCAAATCAGAGTTGGTAAATTGTAAGTAGTCAAATAATTTTGATTAGTATGATTATTAATTATTATTAAATATTATTATTTATTAGTTGCTTAATCAAAGAACATCCTTGTAAAGTAGTCGAAACCTCTTCCTCTGGTACCGGCAAGCATGGCAAGTGCAAGATCAACTTCGTAGGAATTGATATCTTCACCAGCAAGAAGTATGAGCATGCTATGATCTCGGACCAAACTGTCGAAGAGCCAAATGTGGATGTTACTGAATATCAAGTATGTACAATCAATGAAACAATCAAATATAATCAATGATACTAACCTCTTAACAATAATATAGTTGATCAACATTGACGATGGATACTTATCGTTATTGGACCACAATGGTCAACTTCGAAGTGACTTGAAGTTGCCAGCTGACCAAGAGCTGTGCAACAAGATCAACAAGCTCTTCGATCAAGGCAAGGAGGTGATGTTATCAGTCATCTCGGCCATGGGAATGGAGCAAGTCATCCACTTCAAAGAGATGAGATAGGCTCCCTTCAATAGGGGTAGGGTGTTCTTGCGTTCCTTAGACACCCTGTCCTCTCCATGCGAGGACGCAATCTTAAAGATGTACTATAGTTGAGAAGAGATGGTTGGTAACTTGGAACGCCAACAATCAATCAAGGACACAATGGTATATTTGATAGAGAGTGGATGCATCAATTGGAGAAAAGGAATGCAAGTGAGTAGCCCAAAGATACTTGATGATGAAGGATTGTTTAATAATTGGAATGGACACCTTCGATCATAACAACCATTAACCATATGGTTGTTCACTTTAATTCCAAACAACAACAATAATAATAATAAAAGTATTAATATATTTAGTACAACAACATTATTTGTTTATCTATTCTATATACATTGGCTTGGATATGATCAAATGAATATTGCCTCTTGATGGGCCAGTTTGTTTGAGTTCTCTTTGTGAATGATTGTCTCACCTTTGTCCTCATGCTTGTATGTGAACAATGGATGACCATCGGGGAAGTCTTTGAACTCTATAATGATATCATATCATTGTTAATTACTTTGAGAATCAAGTTATGTTCTGCAACGTACCTTTCAAGAACTCAAGGTCATGGCATAATGTTTCCAATACTTTAACATCTCTCCAATACATTGTTGTTTGTTGATGGAAAATATTGCCATCGATGACAGGTAGATTGGCATGGTGTATCTTCTTTAGATTACCATTAGACAGCATTACATCCTTTKGCAATACATTTCTCATAAGGTATGAGTTTACTCATTAAATGAGTTCTTTGTCTATCTGTCAATTCATTATTGAATTCAATTATTACTTTAATACAATTATCATTCATTTGTATCTCTTTATCTTATCTCTAATTTGTATCTTTGTATTTAAGCTAATGATATTGGATTGTGCAATCCTTGGTCCAACTTATAAAGGTGTGTTGTTCGTGGTCCAACATTACTAAATAAGGTTAAAGAGATGAGTCACAAACAAGGTTGTGTGAGCAAAAGGAATCCAAAACAGGACATACGCAACTTATCTCTTCACACAGCCATCAATCAAACTATCTATCGACCGATCATTCACTTAACGCACAGAGATAGAGAGATATACATACTTATATCACAATGAATAATACAAATGATACTTCTACCTCAATGACGACTACAACAACAAGTAGCAGTAGCAACACAGGTGCAGATAGTGGGCGCAAGTATAGGATAGCAATGATATCAGACTTCTTCTATCCTAATATGGGTGGAGTGGAAGAGCATTTATATCAACTGTCACAATGTCTTATCAAACGAGGCAACAAAGTGATCATCATCACACATAACTATGGCAATCGATTCGGTGTTCGCTACCTCACCAACGGCCTCAAAGTCTACTACACGCCACAGGCACCATTCTACAACCAGAACTCCTTCCCCACACTCTTCTTCACCTTTCCTCTCTTCCGTCAGATATTGATACGTGAGAGAATAGAGATAGTACATTGTCATCAAGTAAGTGTCATCATCAACACGAGTTGACAGACAACATACTTACACTATACATTCATTAGGCATTCTCCACACTTGCTCACGAGAGTATACTACATGGAAGAACTATGGGATATAGTACATGCTTTACAGATCACTCTTTGTTTGGTTTCGCAGATGCATCATCGATTCATATGAACAAACTACTCAAGTTCTCGCTGTCAGATATCTCTCACGTCATATGTGTATCAAACACAAGCAAAGAGAATACAGTGCTACGAGCACAGCTTGATCCTCACCTTGTATCAGTCATCCCCAATGCAGTCGATACCACTCAGTTCACGCCCGATCCATCAAAGAGAGATCCAAACAAGAGTAAGTGTCCTTGGCTGGAGTATGTACACGACCCAACCGACTAACATTGATCAATCAATCAATCAACTAGTCACTATTGTAATCATGAGTCGACTAGTATATAGAAAGGGCATTGATCTGATCATTGATATCATTCCAAACATATGTAAGAGGTTCCCAAATGCACACTTCATCATTGGTGGCGACGGACCAAAGCGTGTGTCACTAGAGGAGATGCGAGAGAAGCATCAATTGCACGACAGAGTGGAGTTACTTGGCAGTGTCAAGCATTCAAACGTCAGGAATGTGTTGGTACGTGGCGACATCTTCCTCAACTCATCACTCACTGAAGCCTTCTGCATTGCCATCGTCGAGGCGGCCAGCTGCGGCCTCTACGTCGTCAGCACAAAGGTCGGTGGTGTTCCCGAGGTGCTGCCGCCCCACATGATCTCACTGGCGCAGCCCAAGTCCGAGGATCTCGAAGAGAAACTGACACACGCCATCCTCAACCTCAAACCAATGCTGTTGGAGACTCATGAGGAGGTTCGTTCGATGTATGACTGGAATGACGTGGCGCGCAGAACCGAGGCCGTCTACGAGGTCATCTCACTGGCACCCAAGGTTCCATTCATCGAGCGTCTGCGTCGATTCGTTGGATGTGGACTATGGGCTGGCAAACTGAACTGCATGGTCGTGGCCTTTGACAACCTGTTGTTCCGCTTCCTCGAATGGTACATGCCTCGCGAGGACATTGATGAGGCAATAGATTTCCCCTATCAAGGTGAACTTGTTGGATACAAATAGACAATATTGGGAGGCGAGCGAGCGAGCAAGCAAGCACAACGTACATATATAGGACAGGAACACGAGCAACTGTCATTGTTTATATTGGATCGATCATTCACAGCTTTGGCGAGTCGAAACTGATTGTTGTTACAAATGGATACATGACCGTTGTCATAAAGTCGACAAACGAATGGGAATAAAGAAGGACACTGATGATTCGGAACAGGTCCACCTTGTCAACGGGATTCATCATATGACCCTGATCCATCAGCTCTTTGATAGTGTCGACCACTAGTTTGAAACTGATGGTGTGGCCCTCCTTTGTCTTGGTGTGGAAGCGTATCCATTTCCAAAGCAATGCTCTGTTGATCTCTGCAGTGGCCAAGTCCTCCACAATGCCATTGAGTGGAAGTGCACCTTGTTCCAGAGCGAACCAACTGTGTATGTACTTGAAGAATACTTCTATCGATGCTCGGACGTCTTTGTCTGTGATCTCTCCCTTTGGACATGTGAGTATCATCTTGTAATACGTACTTGGGGATGTTGATGATGGCATGACTATACTCTTAAACGCATCCTTACATGATTGAACAGCGGATGGATGAGCAACCAGCGCGCCATCAAAACCCATTCCAGCCTCGAATGACTTTCCTTTAAAGACTTGCTCTTTCTCGATGTCTGTCAAAGAGGTAGACATCCCGCCACTTAATGGGAATTGAGGCGACATGCCACCTGTGGCCAATGCTCCAAGTTCGTGGCAAGTGTTGACCAACAACCTATAATAACCTTGAAGGAAGTCTTGATCAAGACCCAACTGACTTCTCTCGGGGAACACATGATCACTACTGCCAGAGAATGCCTTGACCACAGAGAATATGTAGTCCCATCGACCAGTGTTGAGCGCCACTGCATAGTCCTTGAGGTAGTATAACATCTCGGGCATCTCAAACGCCGCCTGGATGTTCTCAATGAGTACTATTACCTTGGTGGCACCATGGCTTATTCCGAGATGCTGCTCACTGAATGACAACACTCGGTTCCACCACAGTGCCTCGTAGCGACCCTCGAGCTTGGGGATGTAGAAGAATGGTCCGCGTCCAGCATCGAGCAACACTCTTCCATTGTGATACATGTGGATGCCAAAGTCGAACAATGCGCCAGCAACAGGCTCTCCATCGACCAGCATATGGTACTCGGACAGGTTAAGAGACCTTGGCCGCATCAGTAGCAGCGCAATGTCCTTGTTGTGGAGATGCTTTCCAATGACTGTGTTGATGTTCTTCAATCCTTTGTTCACGTTTGACCAGCCACATTGGAAGCCATCATCAAAGTCCACCTGCACGCCCGTTGCTCCAGACATCATGCATGCCTCCAGATCTTCAAGTGATGTGACGTTCAGACAGACAATGTCTGCGCTGCGATCCTGTAGCACTTGAGGTATTTGCGCCACCCTCCAAGTCTTGTCCTCCCTGATGTGTGTAGTGTCGTCTGGTGGAGCAAGATTGTATCCATTCTCTACGAATGCAGCTTGTCGTTTGATACGTTGATTAAGTAGGTTTAGACGTTCATTGTCAAAGCGTCTATGTAACTCTGCTACAAATCGCAATGCATCAGCCGTCATGCAATTCTCATAGTCCACTATGTTATGTTGATCTGTACCAATCAATGCTATTCCATCCTTCAATAATGATTTATAGAGTGTTGACATTACTACACCTTGTATGTATTATATATCTCTCTATCTGTTATCTCTAGCTCTATATCTATCATGCCCAATAAAGCAATCTCAATCACTTGTCTAACTCACACCCTCTTCATTGTGCACCATCCATTCATTCTTTCATTCATTCATTAATTCATATATTCAAGTTCTAAAGATATAACAAATAATAATAAGATAGATAGGATACTACAATGTTTATTTAGATATGTCCATCATCATTAGAAGACCGTTGTGGCTCTGTTCTTAAGGTACTCAGCAATCTGTGGAATTGATCCAATCTTCTTGTGGTAGGCGAGCAATGTTGGGAATGGCTGGAGTACCTCAACAAGGTTACCTGGTTGCTGATGGAAGAAGTCCAACAAGTTGAAGATGCTAATGTCTGCCCAGCTGAACTTGTTATTGACAAGATATGAGCCACCTGCCTTAATGAGAAGAGCCTCCAACTTCTTGAATACCTTGGGTGAGGTCTCACTGGCAAAGGTCTTCAAAGCAGGCTCGTCGTTGGCCAAGAATGCGGCAAAGTATGGTACATACAGGTCACCTGGCAACAAAGTGTATTGGAGGATCTGGGCCTTCTCTATGGTGTTGGAGCCGGTCAGACCGAGATGATCGGCAAGATAAAACTCAATGGCCACAGACTGAGCAAGGTGGACATTCTCATCCTCATAATATGGAAGCTTTCCAAAAGTTGACTTCTCGATCAACTCATCCTGCAATGGGAATGGATTACGAGAATCGGTATACTTGTTACCAGAGTAGGCAAAGAGGAGTCTGGAGACCTCACCACGAGCGCGGCCATCAAACTATGAGTGGATTATTGTTAGAATCACTGGCAATCAATCAAATGATTGTGTAGGAGAAACATACATAGAATAGAGTTGGAGTGGACATTGTTTGGAGATATGTAAGTATTAGTTATTGGATTTAACTTGTATTATTTAGTTGATTTGATTGATTGATTGATTTGTTGATTTGTTGATTTGATGATTGAAGATCACTGACGTCAACCTTTAAATAATAATAGACTACCTACTCTACACTCAGGGTAATTAGATGACATCTGTCAAGGGATGTCCTTTGACAAACTCTTTGGCAAAGTTGTAACCGTGGGTTCCAGAATAGATGGAACTGATGAAGGTTTTTCAGTTGATCATGATCTTCAAAATTGATTTCCGAACGATCGACTGCATTCCGCAAGCACACCTCGTGGTTAGAGGAATGAAGCCGAAGAAGTCATATGTATTTACAAAGGTCAATGGAACATCGTTGAAGATCGCAACAACACTCCATATAGTTGATTTGATCTTGAATAAGGAGGAAGAACCTCCACTTAGAGTCTACTTTGTGTTCCTGCCATCAACACCAAACATGTTCTTGCGTTGCTCCTCAGTTGGCTCTGTACGAGGGTTCTTGGCATTCTGCTCGGCCTCGTACGCCTCAAACTCTTGGACAGACTTTATCTGTTTGATGCGAGTGATGTAGGCATCGAGGTTGGGGAATTCCTCCTTGGTGCAACCTGGAACAAAGTTGTAGATTCTAGCCCATGGGAAGATAGCCATGTCAGCAATGGTGTACTCGTTGCCTGCTACAAAGTGGCGTGTCTCTAATGTGCGATTGAGCACATGGAACAGACGAGACAGCTCGTTGGTGAACCTGGTGATTGAGTACTGGTACTTCTCAGGCGCGTACACAGAGAAGTGGTACCAGTTGCCAAAGATTGGACCGAGGTTGGCCATCTGCCAGAACAACCAGTTCATCACCTCGGTGTGACCTTGCAAATCAGTCTGGACGTTTGGGATGAACTTGCCATACTTGTTTGCCAAGTACAATAGAATGTTGCCACTTTCAAACACGGTGATTGGTCCACCGGCAACATCATGGTCAACAATTGCCGGCAACTTTGAGTTTGGATTGATCTTTACAAACTCTGGTTTGTACTGCTCTCCATCTCTCCACTTTACCTCATGGTAATTGAAAGGTACTCCAAGGGCTTTGAAAAATAGATGTACCTGTCGTCAAAGTATATGTTAAGGTAAGTCACCATCATTATTCTCTCAATGAAAGCATGATGAATGTATTGAACTACTCACCTTCACAACATTTGGTGATCCACAACCATAGAATTCAATCTTTGCATTAGACATTGTTAGAATATTTGTTTCTTTGTTGAATGATATAATACTAATATGAATGTATTAATTAAGATATGAATGAACATCACTCAGTCTTATGCATCATCCTTGTTTAGGAGTGAGTGGATATTGGAAGCAAGACGCCCCACCAAGTTTGGTAAGTGGGACCAACATCACAAAAGGTGGGTGTGTTTGTTGTTGCTTGTTGTCAACACCAAAGCCAGATATTGTTGTATTTGTGAGAGTGTGTGTGAATGAACAAGAAAGAATACCAAGATCCAAGCAACCAACGTTTCGACCAAAGAGAGAGATTGAATGAATGAATGAATGCAGTCTATGATGATGATGTATGTCTATTTCAAACATTGGGCTACCATTACTTACCCTACCCCTGCCCTTATATTTTGTCACATGATCATAATGGCGACAATAGACAGGAGACATGGACATCGCAAATCAGGTGATCAAACAGAAATTGAACAAGGTGAGAGGGGTCGAATTTTAATTTAATTTAAAAAGTTGAGCTTTAACCCTCTTTTGACCCAAAGAAGGCACAGTGTGGCGCTTAAGTTCTAGAACTTAAGATTCACCTTGAGTTGTGATAAAAAAGTGGGCATTGTCCCATGCATATAGGTTAGTCCACGTATGCAGATGGGTCGGCGAATCAACTTGACAATCAACACCAACCCCCATTCATTCATTATCATTTCAAACATACACACACACAACATACATATACTTATACTATTACATTAATATATTACAAGTTGTGTTTAGATATTTAGTTTCAAAAAATGGAACAACAGCAGCAACAACAGCAGCAGGAGCAGAAGAAGCCGGCTCCACCTGTAGAGGAGGTCAAGTCCTATTACTACCCAGATAGAGCGGCAAACTTGACAGAGGTCAAGACTGGTTACTCGGCATGGAAGACCAACTCATTCATAAGTTTCATCGTTTTGTTGATCCCTGTGATCGTCGTCAACATTGCCTACGTGTACAACAGGAGCGAGCTGTTCCTGGACGTGTTCAACAAGTTCCAGGACATGCTTATCCACGAGTTCATCAACCAGGAGCCCACCACCATCTACGTGGCGCTGTCCATCGCCTTTGGCTCATTGCTGCTCATTATCATGGTCGTCTCGGTACTGATGTCCAAGCGTCGCAAGCCCGTCTACCTCGTCGACTTCTCTGTCTTCCAGCCAGACGACAAGTACAAGATCACTCACGAGTTCTTTGTCAAGCACACTGAGCACGTCGGCTGGTTCGACAAGGACTCGATCGAGTTCCAGAAGAAGCTCCTCTATCGTACTGGTCTCGGAAACGACACCTATTTCCCACCCGGAATCACCAAGCCTGTGCCCGACACTAGCATGGAGTCCGCTCGTCAAGAGTCCGACATGGTTCTCTCTGGCTGTCTCGACGAACTCTTCGCCAAGACCAAGATTAGACCACAAGACATCGACATCCTCATCGTCAATTGCAGTCTATTCAATCCAACCCCATCGCTAGCTGCAATGGTATGTTCATTCATTCAATCAACTCATCACGATGTAACACCTATCACTAACTCAACTTCAACTTTATAGATGATTAACAAGTACAAGATGAGACATGATATTCTAAGCTACAACCTTTCAGGTATGGGATGCTCTGCAAGTGTTGTCTCGATTGACCTGGCCAAGCAATTGCTCCAGGTTCACAAGAATGCCATTGCAGTGGTACTCTCAACAGAGAACATCACTCAGAACTGGTATCGCGGCAATGAGAAGGCTATGCTCCTGACCAACACACTGTTCCGTATGGGTGGCGCTGCCATCATGCTGTCCAACAAGTCAAAGTACTACTGGACTGGCAAGTACAAGCTGCTCGCCTCGGTCCGTGTCACCAAGGCTCACGACACTGCCTACAACGCCGTCTACCAAACCGAGGACTGCCAGGGCAACAAGGGTGTGCGTTTGGCCACCGGTCGCGACCTGATGGCCGTCGTCGGTGAGGCCCTCAAGACCAACCTTACAATCCTTGGCCCAATGGTGCTGCCAATGAGCGAGCAGATCAAGTTCTTCCTGCATCTGTGCTACCGCAAGCTGTCGTCCAAGAAGATCCAGCCCTACGTGCCCAACTTCAAGAAGGCCTTTGATCACTTCTGTATCCATGCCGGTGGTCGTGCCGTCATTGATGGACTGGAGCAGAACTTCAACCTGTCCGAGTACGACGTGGAGCCATCGCGCGCCACCCTCTACCGTTACGGAAACACCAGTTCCTCGTCCATTTGGTACGAGCTCAACTTTATTGAGAAGCAGCACCACGTCAAGAGTGGAGAGAAGGTCTGGCAGTTGGCATTTGGCTCTGGATTCAAGTGCAACAGTGCTGTCTGGCAATCACTCAAGGATATCTAAACGTTGTGATGACGATGATATCCAAATACACTTTATAACAAGATCACATTTACACTTTATCAAACAGATTAATTAGGTCGAGAGGATAGCTACTCTCGTAGTGTACACTTTATTCAATCAATAAGTCAATCAATATGGTACTGTAGCAGCTGGCTTCAATGTTGTGAGCTTGCCGCCGTATGGTCGCCTTGATTGATGTTTGGACATTTGACCAAAGGTAGTGGCTTTGGATGTTGACGTTACTGTGTTGATTGATGCTACTGGGTCCAAATGGAGTGGAGTGATGATTGTTTGTTGTGCCAACCTTGGTGATTCACTCAAGCGACTTGGTGATATCAACTTTGGCGATGAATGATTTGAATTGGTCTTAGTACTGGCAATTGAATCAATAGGGGAAGAGGTCATTGGTAGTCCAAAGTGAAGAGAAGTATTCCTCGATAGTGTAAGTGGCTTTGGAAGTGTAATGTTCTCATCCAGACCAGTTTGATGTTTAGACTCCTCGTCATCAGTGGCTGTAGATTTTGATACCAAGTGAGGTGGCAGTATCTCTGGATAAGGTTGATTACAAGCCTTAAGTAACATGTTCATATCGAATGTATCGGCAAAGGTTCGTTGTCTAGCTTCATAGTGCATTCCTTGGGGCTGTGGACCCATTACATAGTATCCACCCAGTTGCCATCCATCACCTTTATAATCATGAGGTATCTCCTTCCTCAATATCCTATAAATCTTAAAGTGAGTCTTTGCAACACCATTGATCGTTGCTTTCAGGCCCATCTTCTTGAGCCTCAGAGTCCTATACAATGACTTGTTCCTATCCAAGAACAACTCGCCAGAGAAGTAGTTACCATCGATAAACTATCAAATAAAAGTAAAATTGAGTGAGTAATCAGTGAAGGAAGTGATTGATTGAGAGATGGAACTTACATCTTTCATTCCTTCAGCATCGAATCCAATACCTATTAGACTAATACCCAACTTATCAAGTTGAGGTTTCAGACATGATACATCCAATGCTTGTAGTCGACAAACAAAGCAACCGAATCTTCTAAATACAACTACAACACATCTTCTATTCTCCCATAAACTAACAAAAGGTAATATATTTCCATTTGGATCCTCGACCTTTATACCTCCAAGTGTAACATGTAATGGTATTGTTGAAGTTGACAAATTATTATTATCAATATTATCACTATTACTATTATTACTATTATTACTAATATTACTACTATTACTACCACTACTACTTGATAAATTATTGTCAATATCAGGAACTATGGATTCATTATAGTCTGATGGTGATCGATGAATTTCAATTTTGAAATTATCATTGTCATTGGAAGTATTATTATTATTCATCTTCATCTTCATTGAGTTATTATGTAGATAATCAATAAATACTTATATTATAATATTGCTTCAACTTATGGATGAATGAATTAGAGCATTCATTATATTAGATTGTAATTGTAACTCTGATTGAAGTTATTGGGGTTGAACAACTCCACTTCCACAAGCCCTACAGTACTAACACATTAAGTTTGGATTGACCCACCACTTTGAATACAAATAAATCTCGACTACATGGTTGTGAGCACAACAACACAATAAAATACAACCACTCAAGGTTCCACCTGGGAAGACAGGAGGACTTCTAATTATTTCCTTTTTTGTAACAAATGTGGTAAGTTATAAATAAATAATAAATAAGGAACACTGTTTTTCCAATGCGTTGTTGGGGCTTGATTGTTTGTCCAATCAAACATATATGTGGTCTTTAGGTTATTGTTCGTTGATTTCCGGCGTCGAATCAAAGGACTCTGTTGTCGTTGTGGTGGTCGATGTAGTCGAGGTTGTTGAGTTGGTAGTTTGCAACTCTTCTTCGTTATTGTCAGTAGATGTGTCGTCTTCCTTGTGATAGGACTTGATTGAATCTTTCTTCATCTCCTTCTTCACCTGCCTCTTTGACTTCTCCTGTGTGTGATCACCCTTCCTAAACACCTTGTCCCTCAAGTCACAATGTTGAGGTTCAATCTGTCCCAAGTCGAATTTCTATTCGTTCGTGTGAAGTTGAGGTCAGTTGATTGATTGTGATTGGATGTCGACATCCATCTTCTTTACACTTACGGTCAACTTTGACTTGTCGTGTGCGATTGGATCAAAGTCCAACACCTTCTCCATTGTTATCAGTCTTCTTCCCCATCGCATAGTAAGTATTTGCAAGCAGTTGGAAATCATCTTCAAACATGGATGCTTGGGCAAATCAGTCTCCTTGAATCTAAATAATGAGAAGGGTCAGGTAAGTATCCAATCATGAACAACAATAATGAAATACATACTCTGGAGTTGTTGGAAGCCAATAGACCAACTTGCCACCAATTACCAACATCTTTGCTGCAAGCTCCAATAGGTCAGCCATCACATCTGGTACCTTGTAATCTGTTGATTGTGGCATAAATGACCATTTACTAATAAATAAGAAGTTAGTACGGCTGGTTGGCAGTTCAAGTCCAAGTCCGTATCGACATGACAACTTACATTCCCTCTGGAGGTGCCTTGTGTCGTCTATTCTTGTTTGGTCCAATACGCTTTGCTCCAGCTCTAATTCCATAGGGTGCTATTTGATTGATTGGAGGGATTATTGTTAACAATGTGAATGATTGATTGGTGCACGAATATGGACATTAATGACATACGATCGGTGATGATGGCATCAATGATTGGTACCTCCCTCCAAGGTGGTATCGAGTTATCACACAACACCATTCCTTGGAGTTGATGCAGCAGTCCAAGTTGTTCAAAGTTGGTCTCCAAGTTGCATGCCTCTATAATAATTGATGGAACAATGTAATGTATGCGTCAGTCAAATGGCCATCATTGTTCCATAATGATGTTGTTGTTGGTGCCAACAAACATACTTGTCTTTCTCATTGCACCAATGTCAATGTCACATCCAAGGGTTTGTGCGCCAAAGTGTGAACTGATCAGGATGAAACTGCCTGTTCCGACGAATGGGTCGAGGACAAAGGAGCCAGGACGCACATGGCCCATGTTTGCACTGACCAACGATAGCTCTGGATCCATGGAAGTGGTGCCAAGATACTTGCGCTCCTGCAGATTGAACTTGGTGATGGCATCGCGATTACCCTCGGCAATTTGAATGCCAAAGTATATCATGAGAGGTGGACGATTGAGATCCATCGACACTCCATTGTTCTCGATCAGTCCCCACAGCACGTACTCTGCGTTTCCACTTGGCTTCATCGACACCTTTCCATTCGCCCACAGTGCTGTGACCTTCAACTTGTGTATCCTCTCCAGCTGCTCCTCCTTTGTATATCGTCTTCCAAATGCATCGAATCTAATCTTCCACTCCTTATCCTTGTGGAAGTTTGTCTAATGTCGCGTCGATGGTAAGTATGATGGTCCTCAAGTACAAGGTCAATGTACATACCAGCAACTCGTTGTCATAGTTTGTCGTTAGGTCGTTGAGTATGCCATCATAGGTTGGTGACTCTGCCCATACACGATAGAATGCCTTTACCAACACTGCCCTGCTGCATATTCTCTTTACATCCTCATCCGATGGTATATTTACATAGAAGAATGGAGTCTATTATTGAATGATTGACATGTAAATTACAATGTTACACAACATATCATCATTAACATAACATACAGATATACCAGTGTCTTCGGACTCTACTTCAAACACCTTTGTCACATCGTATTCCACTGGGATTCCGAACATCTCTGCCACGGACATCAACTCCCTGAACCTAAAAGTAGGGTATTGTTGTACAAACAAACAAAGGTATCTAGGCATGTCTTTGTTTGTTTCTTATTATCTTGTATGTATCTATATATTATATGATCAAACAATGTTACATTTGCATTGACAAGTGAAGGGGACCAGCACTTTCGTTCGACTTTGAGAACAAGAAAACGAATGGAAACATACCCTCGCAAGACATACCCTCACACAACAATCTAGATAGATGATTAAAGTTAGACAAGTTGAAGGTATATACAAATATAATTATATTCATTAATATGATGGAATAACAAGTAGTTCTGTTACTTTGATACGAATGGCTTAAGAAGTAGGATTACTCCAATGGTGGCAGTGGAGATCACTGTACGTGTGAGATGTCTTATCTTCCATTGTTGCATCATTTTGCCTAGTTTCTTGGAGTCAACTTCTTCGATCTGTTGAGCATTCTGCTGCATGGTATAGAGTGGCTTGTTGATACTGGGCTCCATGAAGATAACGGTGTATAGGCCTGGCAATGCGGCTAACAGGGTGACTGGCAGCCATTGTCTGTCCTTGGAGGCTACGTATGCAGAGGCTACAGTGGCAATGGCAAGCATTGACACTTGTGGTGGCTTGTAGGTGCTGTACATCTTTACAAAGCTATCCAAGAAGGCCTTCTTTGAAGAGTCTGTCAGAGAGGTCACCAACTTTGGCACCTCTCTAAAGTGAATAGCCCATGCAGTAGCAGCGAATGCTCCTGTTGCGGCCAAGGCCACAACCTTTGCGGCTCTGATCGTATCAAAGTTTGTTTGAATTGGTGATGAAGACATTGTTATATTATATTATGTTGTTTATGTATGTTTATGATGATCGTTTGACTGATTGATTGATTGTATTTGTGTGGATAGTCTTCTCCTTCCTATGATGCTATTTATAATTAGGGTCGTTTGAATGAATAAAGGATATGTGTGAGGACAAGGGTAACTTCAACATTACGTGTTGATAAGCAATTTATCAAATTCATCCTGATTTGGTAATACATCATCAGAGTGTCGTGGCGTTTAATTATGTTGTATTGCTTAATTAATGAGCTGTTGGAGAAGCACAGAAATAAAGGAGAGAAAGAAGTTATGACGTACTTCAACAAGTCAAAGGCAGGTCTATACTTTAAAGTTGTTTATCACCGTTGTAACAACAACAAGGATAATAATAATAAGTCATTTATTTAAGTATGATGACAACAACACAATACACAATACACAACATACTTTATTTGATCAGTAACTTAAATCAATCAATCAGTCATTCAATCAATCTATTACTATAGTAGTCAATATACACTCACTCTAGAGTCTATTCTTAGTGATATTAACATAACAAGCTTTTAAACATTGTGTAGTTGGTTTGTGGACTATGATAATAATAACTACTACTACTACTCACTAACTTATGTCCATCAATTGACCAATATCTTAGGACATCGTTGGTGTTGGTGTTGGTGTTGGTTGTGTGACTGTAGTAAGGGGGTGGTAATGGATAATGTATTTGTTAGAAGTGAAGAGGTGGAAGGAAGTTCTATAATTGTAACACCAACAACACTCACACCTACCACTTTCACTCTCACTCACTCACTCTCTTCGTATCACTATGAAACATAGTGATAATTTAAATTGATACATTACTTCTTATAAGATGATGCTGATGCCAAAGGTGTGTTGCTGTGGATAGGATAGTGCGGTAGTAGTAGTAGTAGCAGCCAACAGCATCTATATTCAATGTCTGGTTGGTCACAACAACAATAGCGACGATGAATGAATGGTTGGGATGGATGGACATACACACAACACGTCCCCATTGCCTCTGTCATTGATGGGAGAGAAGAATGTAATGGATAGGTGATGGATGGATTGATGGATGGATGTACAGACATACAGACATACAGACATACACGACACTAGTAGACACGCGTCAACTTATATTGAATCAAGTAGTTGTTAAGACTTAGAGAGTTTGTTTGTTATAGACTATACATATATATATATATTTATAAAGATGATGATGGAAGAAGAGAATATAGTTGTTGGTCAGGTTGACGAGGAAGTGGAGAATGAAGATACATCAATACAGGGTGGCGGCGACCAACAGGAACAAGAAGAAGAGGAGTACGAGAACAACTTTGACGATATAATTAAACGTTTCAATGAAGAGGATTATGAAGAGGAGGAGCCAGGCGATAAGATATACTTCCCAATCGGAATGCACAAGTTGAACAAACCCATGTACTCTCCATATGGCCACTTCTTTGAGAAGGAAAAGATCGAGAAGTGGCTGTCCAACCACGACACTTGTCCAATAACAAGAGAGCCACTGACAATGGAGATGATGAAACCGGTCATCTACCTGGACCCCGATGGGGAGGAGGTCGAAGAGGAGGTCATCGAGAGCATCAACAACGAGATGGAGGAGACTGCCAGCCGGCTGGTGGAAACGACCGCCGTCGTCGCCGCCGTGGAAGAGGCCGCCATGGCCAACACTGCCGAGGCCACCGCCAGAGATGAACTGATCGCCCAACTAGAAATGATTGATCAACAAGAGATAATCTTTAATTATGTTCCGGAACATCAACAAGCAATATCCAAGACCCAAGATGACACCTTGGCTTTGGCCAAAGTTGATGCACAAGACGACGACCCCTATGATGGTGTCGGCGAGCTGCTGACCGAGATACCATTCATACTCAATGACTTGTATGATGGAGTTGGAGAGCTTTTAACCGAACAACCATACATTGAGGACGACCCCTACGATGGTGTTGGTGAACTGTTGACCGAGGAGCAAGACAGGATAGTGGCGCTGCAACAACATCAACAACAACAACAAGAAGAAGATATACCTGTACATTATACGAACAAACTGGATGGAGAGAAGAAGGAACGTCATCAATCAAATGAGAAACTGGAAGAACTAATAGAGATGTTGGATGGGGCGACCGTCGACTGTTCATCCGAGTCTGACGTGGACAGTATAGATTCTCCGCACTCGGTCGAACTTTTGTTCCAAATGCTCGAGAACATCACTCAACCATATTGCGATGAGAATGGAATAAGCCTTGGAAGCAGTAGTGTTGGCAGAGGCAGCGTAGTTGGCGAAAATGACGACAATGAACAATATATTGACCAATTGGAGCTATTACTAGAGGAGGCCACCAAACAACACTCATCATCATCATCTCCTGACCCCTTGGCAGAATGTCATCTACATCTGGACCTGGCCAAGACATTGGACATCATGCTATCGCCATGTGGTGCCGACTCGTCTCAAATTGCCGGAGCAAGTCTACCTGTCTTGGAAGACCTGGAAGCACAACCTCATCAAGCATGATAGTCTGATTGTTTGATTGATGTGATGTCAGACAAACTCACTCACTTCAACCTTATATACATACGCATAGCACCCTCAATCTCCAGCCCATTTATATATTTATAACTAAACAATATTTGGTACCATTCAATCATTGGTTGTTCTTAACTTATTCATTCATTCAATAATTCATTGCATCAGTCGTGGACAGAGTTGTGTATTTGTTTGGTACATTACATCGATCAATCATCAACTCCCCCCACCCTACCCTCATGGACGGACTACCTGGTCGGGGTTGACCCACGCCGGTTGAGGTCGAATCAATCGGTCGACGAATGAGTTCGTGACTTCATTTTCAAATAAATAAATATCTTTGTCAAGATGATGCTTCTGAATCACATTAGCACCATTCCATTTTAGATCAATGTAACTCATATATATGTTCAATCACAACATTGATGTTGGTGCGTTCTCAACGACACAACCAATGGGCGCCACCGGATAACCCTTTCCAGCCCCTTCCCCCGCAATTCTCCCAACCCACACTCCGCATCATTTACTCCCATCAGCTGATCCACAATCAAGTGCATTGGGTCTCAGTCGACTGAGACCTCCTCGTCACGACAATATTTATAATACACTTGTACGCGTACTATCTCATTCAATCATTCAATCAAACTTAAAGATATATATACAATGATGTATTTAAAATATTTATTGGCATTCGCCATCACTGTTGTTGTGATGGCTGGTGTATGCTCATCGGGTGCCACACCTTCGGTATCGATTGGCGAGGACTGGTCGGTACCTTCATGGGTAACTCAATATCCAAACTCTGGTTTCTTCTCAGAGTCGGCCACTACAAAGCTCAACATTAATGTTTCTGTGTTTGATATTGCCTGGCGTCAAGTCAATCCATCGCAAGGTGTCTATGCTACCAACATCCCAGGACAAGTCAAAGACCTTGTACTTGACTCGTTTGCCGAACAAAACTCAACGACCAAACCATTCTGGATGCGTATCTGGGCAAGTGGTGCACTGTGGGCTCCAACTTGGATTCAATCCTACTGCAATGTTGGTGTGATTGGTGTTGACTATGATGGAGAGGGACATCTTCCAATTTGGAACCCATGCGTTTGGGGTCAACTCAAGCAACTATACAGATATGTATGTGGATTCTTTCCATCGAGACCTTTGCCCATCCTCTAACAATCACTCGTCCTTTCATTCATTAGCTATTCATTACCAACAACATGAGAGCTGATCCCAGATTGAAGTTTGTAAGTAGCTCTGATTGAATCATCCAAGAACAAGGATGATGTAATAACTAACATCATATCAATCAAACAAGATTTATGTTCCAGGTGCTTTCAATTGGTGTGAGTTTGACTTTGACATCATTGGCAACTTCTCAACAAAGACTGGATATACCTACACCGTAAGATTGATCAATCATGTATTGATGTTCCACACTCACTCACTCAATCAATCAAACAGGAATTCAACACATGGTTCCAACAAGCAATGCAAGACCTTGTAAACATCTTCAATGGAGAGAACACTGATCCATCTGATGACTATGCTTACAAGTTGGTCTACACTGGAGAGGACTTCCCAGTATGTATCACTCAATCACTCAATTCTGGAACCATTCCACTCACTTACACCCAACCAAAAATAGTTTGATGTTGATCAATGGCCTCAAGCAAAGAACTTCTTGGCACGTGATGCTGTCCAGAAGGGAATGGGAATTAGAACTGGTATCACTGAGTTGTCAAACTTCCATTTGTCCCAGATACCAGCATATGGATATACAATTGATCCAAATGGATATCTTGTGTTGAACAAGTCTTGGCCACTTCAACAGAACCCCAAGAGAGTGATTGCCACGGAGAATGAATGCTACAATGCTTGTGGATTCAAGGTGTCAGCTGCCAACCTATTCTACGCCGTCAAGATGTCCAACCTCAAGGCCATCCAGATGGGTGTCAACTGGTTGTACGTTGTTGCCACCGACAGCTACATTGCCAAGTACGCCGCACATTGGAACTGGGTGCGCTTGGAGATTGGCAAGAGTGCCAGCCAGGCATACGATGCATGGGCACAGCTACGTAGTGCACAGGATACATTCTGGTCTGGAAACAGCTACCCATTGACATGGAAGGGCATGCCCTACGTGAACAACTATGAGCGCTACTTGACTCAGAGGGATGTCGCTCCAGGTGCCGTCACAGTCAAGGGAACGACAAAGTACAGCAAGATATTGGACCCAACAAATGGTATTGCCTATGAGGGCAGAGCAACAAACTTGACAAGTGGAAACAATGCCATTGTGTTCTACTTGGATGATGAGTTTGTGTCGCCCGCCAACCAGGCTGCTACCCCAGTCACTATCAAGGTCACATACCTTGACAATCAGGACACCACTTGGGCTTTGCAATATATCAATGTTGCTGGAGTGCTTACGGTAACCGATCCTGTTGTACAAGCTGGTCTTACCAAGAACTTGACCACAGCATCATTCAGTATCACTGATGCCGTCTTCAAGAACACTGTCCAACCAGGCAACAGTGACTTCAAACTTCTTGTAACCGGTACCAAGAATATTGAGATATGGTTCATCAGAGTTATCAAACAGACACCATTTTTAATCAATAAATAAGTGATGATGAACTAGACCTAGTTGAGTCGTTTCTAGACTTGTCGCCAGCATGTGGCAACAGACCACGGGGAAACACATTCTTTTGCCGACAAGCGCCGAACATGCATTCAAAAGTCAATTCAAACTTGAACACAGAGATACAGACAGACAGACAAGACATGACAAGATATAAGATTGTATGCGAGTATGTTGGATCAGCATTCTCTGGATGGCAAAAGACTGCGTATGAGTGCAAGAAGAAGCCTGTACAACAGGTGTTGGAAGAGTCACTAGAAGTGTTCATTCGCTCGCCAGTAAGAGTAGTTGGATCCAGTCGTACAGACTCTGGTGTTAGTGCATTAAACCAAGTCGCACACTTTGACATTGACAAGAGGATATCAAAGACAGGTGAAGAGGTACCTAATTCATTCATTCGTTCATTCATTCAATCATTTGCGACAACTAACACCAACTATTCGCGAATAGATACCTTTGATGGACCCAGATGTGATGACAATGGCACTCAATCAGAACTTTCAAGAGTATCCCTTGAGAGTGATATCAACGACGATCGTTGACAATACGTTTCATAGTCGCTTCAGTGCCAAGTCGCGAACATATCTGTATAGGATGACCAGTGGCCTACATCGCAATCAACTACCGTTCGAACTAAAAGATAGAGTCTGGGCAATTCAGAAGACATTGGATGTCGACCTCATGCGACAAGGCGCCGACATACTCACGGGCAGACACAACTTCAACAGCTTTCGAAGTGCCAAGTGTCAAGCGAACAATCCTGAGCGCACCATCTCAAGCTTCAAAGTGCTCGACCTGCCTGTGCCCGACGTCTGGCGATACAACAACCCTCCCAAGTAAGTGTGTGGACACACGATCAGTGGTGCGAGCATGCACTAACAATCAACATGGCAAGCAGGGATGTAAAGATACTTGGATTGGAGATCAAGGCAAGAGCATTTCTTCACAATCAAGTTAGGATAATGGTGTCGGTATTGGAGAGGATAGGATCACATGAGATGACATTGGATCAACTGCGAGATCTAATCAAGGCGCAGGACCGACAGAAGGCACCTGCCACAGCACCTCCATTTCCACTCACGCTCACCAAAGTATCCTACGTCGATGATCTTGCCGATCAATCACCTTGGCTCATCCCATCATTACAATCGTCACAGTCGCAATCACAATCACAATCATCCACTTTTGGAGACTTGATCAAGAAGGGCTTGGCTGGACTTGGTTGGACGAAGCGAGACTAGAATAGCCTGAGCGAATCGACAACACACATACTCGTGCACATGCAAGAGATACAAGATAAAAGAGTCGACGGACGACGCGTCACTTTAGTTGAAGTATCCTTTGGTTAGGATGATGTCATCTGTCACAGTGTTGGTAGCATCGTCAATGAATTGCCAGTGGAGGTTGGTGGAGTTGATCACGGACATGAGTCCAAAGCCTGCCTCGAGGAGACGAACACCTGACGACCAGACTGGCTGATCCTGCCAGCGATGCAGGATGCCCTCTTGGTTGCCACCAGTACCGACGACCAAGTGGACTGGGGCCAGGGGTGCGTCGTATGTGCCACGCACCTCACCCTTGTACACGGGCAGTGTGCGCTCATAGACATGGGAGTGGCCAGAGATGTAGACATCGACGTTGTACTGCTGGTACAGGTACTCCACGCTGTCAATGTAGATGTAGCGCATTGGGTCCTCCTCACACCATGGGAAGTGAGCACTGCAGTAGACTGGGCGATGAGCGTACATGATCAACCATCCATCGGGATTGGCAGCACGGTAGGTCCTCAGCTCATTCTCCAACCATGCATGCTGTGTTGAGTTGGCAAGGTAAGTGTGCTCGGTGGAGACAACAACAAAGTGAACGCCCATGTAATCGTAGGAGTACCATGTGTCGACGCCCTGGTTTGAGTTTGGCATGTTGAATGTCTTGCGATAGATTCCACTCTCTAAGTTCAATATATCATGGTTTCCAATGGCAGTCATGTATGGAATATGCGATGAGATTGGTCTAATCTGCTCCAGGAATATGTTCCAAACAGTCTGATTGCCAAGTCTGTTTGTGCAAGTGGGGTTTGGATGGAGTTAGTGATTGATTCGAATAGTTCCAAAGTGATCGATTTGATGATTGATGGAGAGTACTTACACGAGAGGCTCGAGTCCGTTGAGATCAGCATAGGCAATGTCTCCAATGTGGACGGCAAAGGCTAGTTGATCCATACGACTGACGATGTTGTTGACGGTCTGGACCTCTTCGGTACATACTCCCATGTCTCCAAAGATAGCAAACGTGTATGGTACCAAAGTATCATTGGAGAATGATGGTGATGTTGTAAAGTTGGCCAGGTCGCTCCATAAGTTGGTAGCCTTATCACCAACCGAATAATAGTATGTGGTCATTGGTGTTAATTGATCCATCACACCTGTGACTGAATAACCCTTCCAAGTCTCCTCTGTGTACTGCTCAATAGAGGCGATGGCCAAATTATCCTGGAGTGATGATGATGGTTCGAATGCCTCGAGACTGTATTGTACAACTGGAGCTTTTGGCTTTTTCAAAGAGTACCAACTAACTCGCATCTGTGTAGGATCTCCAGTGAGCGCCAGTACTTGAGAGGCTGGACCCTGGGCCTGAGTCTGAGTCAAACAAAGACCAACAATAAACAAGGAGATAAATAGAGTTGAGGAGATATACATTTTGTTATATTATATTATATGTTTGTTTTGAATATGTTAAAATTATAACTCATGTTGGAGTGACTGAGTCACTCACTGGTCCTTTGAAAGGTTGATGTGAAGATGGATGCGGCTTCTCGCAAAGGTAAGCAGGTCGCGGTTATGTCAAGAATAGGCAGTTGATATGTCAAGTGCCCTTGGTGCAGGGCACTAGTGGCCCAGCCCAGCCCAGTAGTACCGGAAGATGATCACTACTTTGAGTGTGTATGTGTGTGTAGGGTCTTTGTGTAGAATAGAACATAGGTCATCGCGTCGGATCGAGGCCTCAGTGTGGTTGACCTGGAACCAAGGACCGAGATAGTTATGTTCAGTTCTTGAGTTTTGATCAACCGAGCAATATCTTGAGTGTGTCTTCACCTTGATCAGATCTTTGATCAAAAACGACTCGTCAGGTGTTTTGAAAGTTTGAGAATGAGTGGCGCCAGCAAGAATAAAGCGGAAAGTACTGAGAGGAGCACACCGCGTTGGACGCTGGTGAATGTGTTCTGACTGGAAAAGACGACCAATAGTATCAGCACCATCACGTTGGACATGTTCTCAATCTCGTTCATCTCTTTGCTGCGGTACGGTCGCACTAGATACTGTAGCGTCGAGAATATTGTGGCGAGAGTGAGTTGGCCAATGATCATGTAGTCTGGCACCATGAGCAGTCCCAAGGTCACAACACAGTAGCTCGTCATCTTGGCCATGTGTAGCAGGCCCCACCATCTGCATCGCTTCTTATACTGGATGGCTGTGCTGCGCAGGCGTGGCAGGCGTTCACCAACACAGCTGATCAGATGGCCGTAGTGGCTGAGAGCGTAGAGCACGGGCACAACTGTGAGCAGGAGTGTCAGCATGGCGATCGAGGCAATGCGCGTGTCTGTTTGAAACGTGTTGTCACACAACAGGTCGTTGTCCACCAAGAGGTACTTGTTGCCGCCCACGTCCTTGCAGGGCATGCTGAGCGAGAGCAAGTTGAACACGAGCGGACCAAAGAACAAGTGAATAGCGCTCCATAGATAGGTGCCAATTGCGCGAGACTCGTGCAGTAAGCTGCCAGCGATGGGCTGGCTCTCTTGTATCTGTGCCTGGCGGACGGTGCGCAGCTTCCTGGACAGCAACAGTGAGGGCGACGCCACCATCACCACAATGACCATCGATACAATCGATATGGCCACCTTCTCGTAGTAGTTGACGTGTGGCGTTGAGCACACTGATGGTATGTAGTCCAGTGACATACGGAACAGTGGCAACACATATATATGTGATTGAGGGAACAACAATATCGATGCTGTTTGGAAGAATATGATTATACTTCCAATGAATGAAGAGTTGGCCATTGTCGGTCTGAACAGCAGTACCGCAGACAACATGGCAATATATACAATGAAGAATATAAGTATGAGTACACTGTTGGAACCTGTGAATGAATGCGTGTTAGTCATTGAGGATGGGATAGTCCCAGTGTGTGGTTGATTGAGTACTTACTACAACAGAATAACCCTGATTTGTTGTAACCTGGTGACCTGGTGCATTGTCCACAAAGGATTCCAGTGTGCTCTGGTATGCAATTGTTGTCACCAAGACATATTTCCGGAATGCATGGATGTATTGAGTTGACATCATTGTCAAACATCCAGAAGTTGGGCTGTGTCGCGACGATGTCCTTGTAGCAACTGGACAGATGTCTTTGCTCATTGTCACAATAGACGCATTGACCCAACGACACTGAGTACACCTGGTTGGTGAGATCGCAGAACTGGCACAGCGTGGAGTTCTCCGAGATGTACTGGTAGGGGCTACACATCGGGAGTGTGATGGAGAGCGTGGTCGACACCGTGTCGACGACGATCTCCACCAGGAAGTTGCTGTTGACCGACTGGCCAATGAGCTGGCTGAGGTAGAAATCGCTGCGGCCGCCGTACAGGCTACCCATTGTGAAGGATGTGTTGCGGAATGATGGCGTGTTGGGCGAGCTGATCACCACGATGACCTCGCCAACGTCACGTCCATAGAGATTGCCGTAGCCATCGAATGCCATGACCTCCACCTGGATGGGCTCACTGTTTGACACGGCACTGACAACGGTGGCGTTGGCGGCGTAGAGCATAGAGGCCACGTCTGGACCATAGATTGTGGCCGAGTTCCTTGTGAATTTGTTTGTTGGATCGATTGGAGAGTATCGGTCCGATTCAAAGTAGATCGCGCCTCCAATCGATGCCAGATTGGAGTGGAATGTGTTGTTGTGCAGAACGCAATCAGTGTCGATGTTCTGGATTGTGATCGCCCCACCCGTCTGCGCCGTGTTGTACTCAAACAATGAGTTGGTAATCGAGCAGTTGGATACCAGTCCTTCAAGGTAGAGCGGAGATCTGCCAACAAAGGTGCAATCGCAATGCGAAATTGTGCACCGGTCCATGATGAATGAGTCCATCATTCCGCCCAAAATGAGGTATGAGTCCGGACTGACGTCGATGAACTGGACGCTTCTCATCACCACATCGCTATATGACATATGAATGACGGATGCACCGCCATCACTGATCGTTACATTGTCCATTAGCAATCCCGTCCACTCGATGAGCAACAGCGGGTTGGCATTGTTGATTCCAAAGATTGAGTCAGTCAGGGTCACATTGGACTCGAGCGTCATGATGCCAATGCCTTTGGTCGCCATCAGTCCGGTCATCTCAAGGTTGGTGATGGTCGCGTTCGACTTGTTGATGTCAATGATCGTGCCAAAGATTGAGATGTAGAGTACGTGCACGTTGTTCATAGTGATGTTGTCGCAGCCTACGAACGAGAACATGTTCGGGGCACTCGAGCCTGTCACTGTGAGCGTGTCGATCGAGATGTTGGACTGCTGGACGGCGCTGATGATCTGCGATATGGCCAGCCAGTGACGCGAGTTGGTGAGTGCAAAGGAGGACTGGTTCACAAAGAACATGCACGAGATGAACATGTTCTGATTGGTCATGTTGTTGATGGCTACGTTTGAGCGATCAAACATCTCGATGAAGGCCAGGTTCTTGATCTGCGACGTGTTGAACACACGCAGGTGTGTGGCGGTAAGCGTGGCGTTCTGCGTGATGATTGTGCGTCGATTGAAGCCGCCGTCCTCAACGTGGCAGTCGTCCAGGTGCACGTGGCTCAGAGTGTTCACCTGCATCAGGCCATAGCCAGAGCTGCATGATTTGAACTTTACGTTGACAAATGTCACGTTGGACGCTGTGAAGCTGAAGATGTCCGCGTTGGAGAAGTAGCCATAGATCAGCGATGAGTGGTAGGCCACGGTCGAGCGATCAAACACGATGGATGTCTGCGTGTTGATGTTTGTGGTGGTCACGTTGTGCAGCGCGCCATTGGCCTGCACGAATGAGAAGGGCGTGCTACACGACGTGAACGATGTGTTTTGAATGAGGAACGTGCTGTTGGTCAACGTGATGACATTGTCGCGAGACATGAGTGATATGAACCGAGTCTGATCGATGAGGACCTGCGAGTTGGTCAGCTGGAAGCCCTTGAACACGTGGGTCGTGTCGACGCTCACCTCGGTCAGGTTGATGTTGCAGCCATTGCAGTGGAACGAGTCGAGGTCGTAGAACTTCACGGACGTCGCCGTCAGGTCCACGCCGGGGTTGGACCCGTCCAGCATCATCTGCAAGGGGAAGCCCATTTGCGAAAACTGTCCATTGGTCACAATGATTGATGAGCGTGCGGTCGCATTCGTCTGGTCCATGTACACAAAGAAGAGCACCTGCGCGTAGATACTCACGTCGAATATGTCCACGACAAAGAGCGAGTTGTAGAGACTGAGGAAGCTGAGCGTGGGCGAGCTGGACAGCGTGAGCACGCTGCCAATGATCGTGGACGACACGGCAAAGATGATGGTGTCGTGTGGCGCGCAGTTGGTAAAGTACAAGTTGTGGAAGGTCAGCCGCGACGAGTCGACCGATATCACGGTCTCTTGATTGTCGATGGAGTTCATCGCGACATACTCCATGTGCACTTGACTGTTGTCGTTGAATAACAATGGGACAACCGTCTCAAAGCTGGTGTCGCGGTAATGCACCTGGGAGGTGGACAGCGTGCCGTTGGAGCCCACGGTCCTGATCTGGGTACGCGACAATGTGCAGTTGGCAATTGAGAAACTAGTGTTATAGAGCGAGGTGATCATGTCGTACAGGACGCTGTTGGTGATGTTCAGGCGGCTGCCGCGCATTACGCAGGGGTTGATGACGGCACCCATCACCGTGCAGTTGTCCATCGACAATGTCCCGTTATAGAAAGAGGACATCAAACCAATCGAGCTGTTGAACACGTAGACATGTGTCTGGACCAATGTGCTGGAGCCATCGTGGTTGATGTCAAAGTTTAGCTTGGTGGCCTGGACATTGCTCGACCTGATACCGGTGACGTTCAGAATGGCGGGGATGCCAGCGCATGGTGCCTGAGGCTCCTCGTTCACGTCCAATGTTAGTTGACGACCATATACATTGGCAATTGACACTTGTCCACATATTATATTAATGTTGAATGTTTCAATATATGTCATGTCTGGTAACGATGATGATGATGATGACGATGTTGATCGATAGGTTGATATTGACAACATATTGTCACCAGGTGGTAATTGATAATATTGTTGATTTGTGTAGTTTCCAGAGTCTAGATACACAAACCATTGGTATAGATTTTGTTGTTTGTTCGATGTTACAATACTCATAGCCTTGCCCATCGTTTGATAAGGACTATCTTGTGATCCATTACCAATAGTATCATTTCCAGTCGTCTGTGAAACATATATCGATGTAATTGTCGTTGTAGTTGTAGTTGTAGTTGTAGTTGTTATGTGATCATTGCAAGCTATTTGAATGAGTGAGTGAGTGACATGTTCATTGGCCTCATTCATTCATTCAATCAATCAATGATACTTACATCCAAGTGTGAAGAACAAGAAGATGAAGAAGAAGAAGAAGTGGGTGTTTGAGCGTATACTCAAAGGAATAAAGGTTGATGATGGCAATGGCATGGCATTGTCAATTTCATATATATCTCTTTCTTATTTGTTTGATTGAATGATTGTATGTTTGAAACGAATAATATTATCGATACTATTAGGACCGATTAGACAAGGCAAGGCCGTGTCTTTGGTAAGATTGGTCAATATCCCCACTTACACACTACAAGATATCTAAAGTAGATCATATTGTTTAGCTGAATGCCCGGGCATTCATGATTGATGGACACCTGATCCAGCAAGAATCAAAGACTGGGGTTAGTTGTGAACGAGCATGCACCTCTTTTGCAAATGACGAAAAATGCATTTTTCGTCAACAACAAAAAGGACTCGTGTGTCATTTACAAGTCTTATCCTCGTTCTCACCTTAATGTATGTATCCTATATCTCTTTATTCATTCAATCAATCAACTTCAATCAACATCAAAAGTAGCTTCAGATGGAGTAGTAGTAGCGATATATTTGAATGATGAAAACAGATGACGAGTCTTAATTATTTAGTGGCAAGGTCGTTTTGATCCCAAACTTAATACATTGCAGATACTCACAATTTGGCAATTCTATTCTGATCAAATATATATACCTACTTACTTGTTTGGCTACATTGTTGATTGAAATATATAAAGACAATAACATTTGTGATCATCAGTTACTAACTAACCCCATCATCATATAATCCTCTTTACGTAGACTTCTTCCAATCCCATCACATTCTTATCACATTGCCCTTCACTATTATCGTTTGTCTGTTTGTTATCGAAGAATGCCCCCAATGAGTTCACTTCGTAAACCTACAACAACTACAATAATAAAAGTACTGAATGTTACATTTCAACAACAATCACCTGATTGGAGTCGTATTGGCTTGCTTTGGCTTAATGTTATAACTTTCTGTGACTTACAATCATTCGTTCGACCCATTCTTTGCAAACGACACGACAGCAAATCACAACACACCCACAACCACATTCGAGTCAGTTGGTTGGGGCTTTTGTTGTTGCAAAGCAAAGAAGAGAGAGGCCTCATGTGGTGGCTTGTTTGGGTTATGATGTTTGTGTGTGTATGTATGAATGTAAGTGTCAAACAAACCATCATCACCTTCTTCACTCCTAAAGGTGTGGATTTGGAGATGAGTCCCAACCATGGTTGGCTTGTGGGTTGTTTGTTCTGTTGTGTTTAGTGGTGGTGATGATGGTTGGGGGTGTTTGTACTTCTAAGGTATGATGGTGATGTATTAAAATGAATGAATGAATGAATGAATGAATGAAAGAATAATTGGATTGATTGATGGATGGAGCCAGGCAGGTCAAACACTCATCAGCACCCCCCCCCCCCCCCCCCTTTGAAACATATCATTGGAATTTGATT